>NW_020528179.1:97500-117500 GCF_003368295.1 Carassius auratus
AAGTCTTCTGTGAACAATATACTTGTTATTCCTCAAAAAGAATGAGAAATATGATTAAGAAACTTGAAAATTAGATTTTTGAAATTGAAAATGTTGGAAAAATATGAAAATCTGGTAAATTACAAAATGTTTATGAAAAAAAGCTGCAGTTAGAAAATTTATTGGAAGAAAAAGTAAAAGGAGCTCTTGTCAGAGAACGTTTTTCTCGTATTATGGATAGTGATGGACCAAGATCTTTTTTTTTTTTTTAATTTAGAACGAAAAGTGTGTGTCAAGTAGGCCCGGGACGGTTACCGCATTACCGCAATACCGCGGTCACGTAACGCCTACCGTGGGTCTAAACCTGTAACCGTCATCACCGCACAAAAAAACAAAAAAAAAACAAACATTGTCTAGATTAATTCCAAGATTACAGTGAGATTAATCTAGATTAAAAAAATGTATCTATGCACCATCCATTTGTATTGACTAGAGTACCTGTGTAATGTCTTGTAGCCTATATATTCATTTTACTAAAGCATAAAATACAGTCGGATGACTCATGAGAAAGCCAAAAAAGCAGGACCTCAGATTTTACTTGCACGTGCTTATTCTGCTTAACACAATTCTCTCACGTGGTTGCGCAGCCGACAATTGCGCATTTAAGATACTATTCCATCGAAACATGGCAGAGAGGGCTAAATTGGTGGCAAAGCCAAATGTCACATCACCAATATGGGCACATTTTGGCTTTGAACCTGATGAAAAAGGACTTCCAGGCAACTTTAATGAGCCCATTTGTAGAATTTGCTACAAAAAGATTCCGCTATCACGTTCAAATACGTCCAACCTGAGGACGCATCTTACAATAACGTCTTTTTTCTTTTTTTACTTATAAATATTATTTATATTTATCTTATTTATAAATATTATTTATATTTAGGCTATTTGTAAGTAAAAAAAAAACAACCACAATATTGTGAGCAGTGACACTTTGTTAAATTAAATAGCATTCGTTAAATTATAGCCTTGAACCACACTGAGACCAAAGCGCACACGAGATGTAGGCTAAATAAATATAAATATGTAAAAATATATAATATAAATAATATTTATATATATTATAGATTTTTAAATATTTATATTAATTTAGCCTATGTCTACATATTTATATTACTCTATATGCCTTCGTAAAATAGCCTTCATTAACCACTGAGACAAAAAAAAGTGCACATGTAATATCTATATAAATATTAAAATAGAAAGAAAAAATGTCTGCCGTTTTGATGTAAAAATACAGTGCACCCTCAACAGCTATTGGCAAAGACCGCGTTTGTCGACCCTAGGTATAAAGATATTGACATTTCTGACGAGGAGAGGGATGAGCTCATGGTGGAGATGATGAATGTCCCCGCCCGAAAATATATGACCATTTGCGCTACAAGCATTCCCTCAGAACGTGTGTTCAGTGCTGCAGGTAACGTTGTTACGTCTTTCAGGGCCTCTCTTAAACCTGACAAAGTGAACATGCTAGTTTTTCTAGCAAAAAATATGAAGGCTGGGATGTAAGCCGTAGCGCATTTCGTTTTGCCAGCACTTTTTTTCAGAAATTATTTCTGTTCTAAATGTTCTTATTCTAAATGTGAAAAATAAATGTTAAACGTGTTCCTTATGCTCAATTGCCTTAGCCTCTTTATTTCAGACATCATTCCATTTCTATTCTAAATGTTCATGTTCTAAATGTAAAAAAAAAAAAAGTGAAATAAACCTGTTCCTTATATTCGTTTGCCTCCCGTGTGTGTGCGAAAGTGAAAGTCCATCGATCACGGTGGCGTGGGGTGTGGTGGGGGGCGGGGGGTTGCGGTTTACCGCAATACCGCGGGACTTTATTGCTTTTCAACCGCGGTAAGAAAAATTCAATACCGTCCCAGGCCTAGTGTCAAGAGAAACAAATGTTGTGTTTAAGGGAAGAAAGAGGTGACTTATTTTATGGCCCATCCGAAATGAGTAAATGCGTTGTTGATTTTTATTCTAAGTTGTATGATATTGATATAACAGATATAGATAGTTAAACTGAACATTTAGATTAAATTTCAAAACTGAAATCAGAGCATAAAAAAGACTTCGATTCTATTTTAAGTTTACAAGAAGTAACTAAAGTGGTGCAATAATTATCAACCGAAAAATCCCTTGGATTAGATGGGCTCCCCTCTGAATTTTTTTATTCTTTTTGGGAAATAATTGGAAAAAGATTATTATGATGGGATTTTATATTCAATACAAACAGGAGGTTTACCTAATAGTTGCAGAAGAGCAATTATTTCTCTGTTATCAAAAAGGTGATCTAACTTATAAATTGTAGGCCTGTAGCTATACTAACCAAGATGCGTTAATGCGCATCTCGTCAGTAAAGCCGGTTCTCTAATCAGGGGTAAATTCCATCAAGTGCGTGATTTCACATAGAGCAGCTGTTACGACACAGAGCCGTTGTTAACTGAGAAGTTGCGCAAATAAACGCTGAAAATGAAGTGGATTTGCGCATCTTCTCAGTTAACAACGGCTCTGTGTAGTAACAGCTGCTCTAGGTGATGGAATTAACCGCTGATTAGAGAACCGGCTTTTCTTGCGACATGCGTATTAACAATCGGCCGATTGTGATCGGAGCACCCCTAATTTTCTCTAAGTGTATTTCTAATAGACTGAATGAACATATGGGAGAATTAATTCACAAAGATCAAACTTATTGTATAAAAAACAGGTACATTAGAGATAATTTGTTCCTTATAAGAGGTGTCATTGACTATTCAATGTTAAATATGTTAAATGAATTTTATCCCTATATCAAGAAAAGGCTTTTGACAGAATGGATCATTCTTATCTGTTTGATGTTTTTTGATGTCAACTCTATAGTTTGGATATTGAACCTTTACGGTGTAAATTAAGAACCTCATTAAAAGGTTTACATATTGAAGGATCCTTTAATAAACCCATTAAACTTTCTGCTTATGCTGATGACCTCACTGTGGTAATTAAGGAAAAAGATGATGTACAGAAAGTATTGAATTGTATTCAGTGGAATGAAAAGACTTCTTCAGCTAAAATAAATTGTGGGGAAATGTGAAGCTTTATGGTGTGGAACTACAAGTTCAGTACCAAAGTTGCCTGGAAATGTTGAATGGAGTGGAGATGGTATTACAATTTTAGGAGTTTTTTTAGGTTCTGATTTATATAAAAGGTAAAAATTGGGATGGATTGCGAGAAGATGCGTGTATGCTTGTCCAACTGGAAATGGCTTCTCCCTCAATTATCATATAGAGGAAGAGTTTTGATAATAAATCTTATTGCATCTTCAATGTGGCATAAAATGGCTGTTTTGGATCCTCCTCCTAATCTTGTAAAAGATATCCAAAGACAACTGGTTATTTTTTTTTGGTCAGGACAGCACTGGCTGAAAGCAGCTGTCCAGTATTTACCAATATGTGAAGGAGGACAAGGACTTATTGACATTGAATGCAGAGTTGCTGCTTTTAGACTACAGATGCTCAAAGGCTCTTGTACAAATGGCACATCAGTTGGACCGATTTGGCCAGTGGATTGTTGAGAAGAGAAGGACGGTTGGGCCTTGATCGACATATGTTTTTAATGGATCTTGATGGAGTGCAATTAACTGGACTAACATTTTTTTTTACAAAACAATGCTTAGAGTTTGGAAAGTCATTTTACTAAGGTGTCCTCTTTTCTGAATAAGGAAGGGTGGTTATCCCCAGAAGATGTTTCCTCAAAGATGGGTGTTAAATCCTTACGTTTCTCTGAAAGCATTTAAGGGTGTACTCACACTAGCCAGTTTGAACCGTGCCCGGGTGCGTTTGACCACCAAAGCGCGGTTCGTTTGACTAGTGTGAGTGCTCCGAATCGTGCCCGGGCGCGGCTCGATTGGCCGGCCCTGGCCCGCTTGGAAGAGGTGGGCCAGGGCACGGTTCAGTTGGACTCGGGCGCGGTTCGCATGCAGTGTGATCGCTAACCGTGCTGGAGCACGGAAAAGGACGCGTTGCCTCACGGTTTTGCGACGCTCCAAAACCAACATGGCAGGGAAAGGGTCGCTTTGGTCTACGGCAGAGGTGCAAAACGCATAAAAACTAAAAACTGCAAAGTCCTTGCTGCACTTCAGCTGGTACCTTGCAAACATCCTCATACGAGCAGCGCGATTACGTGAAAATTTTCGCGCCACTAAGGCAACACATCTGTTTAACAACAGGCTGTGAACCAAACGACACAAAATTATCCACAAAGAAAACAGAGCGATGTACTCCATTGCGTTCAGAGAACGCCACTCTTCCTGTTTATCCCGAAACCGTCGCACCATAATGACGTAAGCGTGCTCCGGCACGAACGCTGAAACGCTATATGTGAGTGCAGGCCAGAGGGGGAGTGGGGAGGGGGACAATCGTACTCGGTTCATGGCAACCGTGCCTAGTGTGAGTACACCCTAAATGAAATTGTGGAAGCTGTGCCTTCTGAATTTAAATGTGCTCTGGATAAGGAACAAAATGAGGATGATAATGTGAAAGAGTTCCCAGAATTGGAAGTAAAAGTTTCTGTGGACTTATGGCAGGAAGGAGAGGGAAAGTTACTTACTTTAAACACTCCAGAACTTAAATATTTTCATGAGGTGGGCAAGAAATTCATGTACTATGTTTGTGTAAAAGTAATGGGCTCTCAGGAACTGAAACAACTACAGTACAGACCAAAAGTTTGGACACACCTTCTCATTCAAAGAGTTTTCTTTATTTTCATGACTATGAAAATTGTCGAGTCACACTGAAGGCATCAAGGGCTATTTGAGCAAGAAGGAGAGTGATGGGGCGCTGCAGATGACCTGGCCTCCACAGTCACCGGACCTGAACCCAATCCAGATGGTTTAGGGGTGAGCTGGACCGCAGACAGAAGGCAAAAGGGCCAACAAGTGCTAACCATCTCTCGGGGAACTCCTTCAAGACTGTTGAAGACCATTTCAGGTGACTACCTCTTGAAGCTCATCAAGAGAATGCCAAGAGTGTGCAAAGCAGTAGTCAAAGCTAAAGGTGGCTACTTTGAAGAACCTACAATATGACATATTTTCAGTTGTTTCACACTTTTTTGTTATGAATATAATTCCATATATAATTCCACATGTGTTAATACATAGTTTTGATGCCTTCAGTGTGAATCTACAATGTTCATAGTCATGAAAATAAAGAAAACTCTTTGAATGGGAAGGTGTGTCCAAACTTTTGGTCTGTACTGTATGTGAGTCCAGATGGCAAGAAATATTTGGTATAGATCTTTCACCTAAAAGAAGCTGGAGAACTTTGTATAAGGTTCCTATAAATAAAAGAACCAGAGATTTACAGTTGAGGATTATACATGGCATAGTTGCCACAAATAAACAAAGCTCGTTTAGACTCTAGTGTTACTGAAACTCGTCCATTTTGTTCTGAAATTGAAATGGTGTTTCATTTATTTTTAAAATGTAATAGACTAGGGCCACTTTTTCCAAGTGTTAAAAGAATGGTGTGATATGTTGGGTCATGATTTTAGTCAAGAAGGTTTTATTCTAAGTATCGGTATAAAACTAGGAATGTTGATGTATTTCTGAATTATTTGTATGGATAAGCTAAATTAAGCATATGGTTGACAAGAAAAGCTACATTTTTTTCAAAAGGTTCCACCAACATTTTATTAACATACAAGGTTTGATTTCTGCCCGTTTAATGGTTGAATTTGCATATTATAAACTTACTGGAAAATTGACTACTTTTGAAGAAATCTGGTGTTTAAATTGAATTTTATGCATAAGTGATGGTTGTTTGGAAATTAAGATGTAAGTTTTGTAATTTTTGATAGTTGTGGTTGTAATTGTATAATTGTGTAATTATGAAAATTTGTTTTTAATTGTTATTAAAGGGTTTTTGAAAGGTCAAAGGTCTCTCTCTCGCTCTCCCCCTCCCTCACACACACACACACACACTCTCTCTCTCTCTCTCTCTCTCTCTCCCCCTAACACACACACTCTCTCTCTCCCCTTCACACACACACACACACACTCTCTCTCTCTCCCCCTCACACACACACTCACTCAACTTACTCTCTCTCTCTCCCCTTCACACACTCACACACACACACACCTAAAGCGGGTGTACACCCCTGACTGAGGCACACCACAGACACTGATGTGTTGATAAATGATTATTGAATGTATTTGGTGAAAACATGAAAGCAGAACTCACCTTGATTTGGCCACATGTTGGTCTACTCAAATGATCTGCAACAAATGAAAAGACAGACTTTATTCCCTGATGTAAAGTGAACAAACACTACGGTCCACCATAGAAGAGCACCTCAAACCGGTTATGATCTGAACTGATATTTACTACAAATACGGCTTATTTATAGGAACTGTCTGCACTACATTCAGCAGCACTCAAAACAGCCAAAGCAGCACTTAAATCTGCTTTCTGTGTTATGGATGTCAGTCTGGAGTCGAGACAGTTAAGAGGAAGTAGAAGTATAACATGTAAGGTGATTGTGAAGGTGATATGGGATTTTACTGCCATCATTATCCCCACTGTATCGTCCAATCAGCACGCTTTAATAAAGTGCTGCCCTTCCAATGACTTTCAGATTTGCTGCGGTGTTTCATTTGCACTTATTTCACAGATGAATTGTAAAATAATAATAATAATAATAATAATAATTTAAATAGGCGTTACTCAAATAAGACTTTTACTTTTTAGTGTATTTATCTTTCTGAAACTGTGCTGTCCATGTGATCCACATCAGGGGACTGGAACACTTCGTCTGGAAACACCCTGGACAAACAGCTCTCTCTCTCTCTCTCTCTCTCTCTCTCAAAAATTTTTTTTTAAAATAATAAAAATAAATAAAAACGGTAACTTGTTTTAAGCCCCAAATATAAATTAAGTTCACGTTAAAAGTCAATTATATGAACTAGCGTATCATTAATAATGAAATAACAAAGAATGTCACGTGACATATCCTTGTATTAAGTTTTATTTTTTAAAATAAAGTTTCCTAAAGATACTTGATGCATGTAGTATTTGCAAAACAAACAACACCAAAAACACCCCCAATAAGGCCACAGATAATCGCGTTTAGAGTACATACCTTCTTCCCGAGAAAGCTTCCAGACGCTGACTCCCGCTTCCGCTTCCGCGTTCCGCGAGCTAACCGAGCACCGTCGTGACGTCACGGTCGCGAGCGCACTCTGACCCGACCAGAGTTAAAAGGGTCGGCGTCTGTGAAGAAGCAGTCTGATGAGAAACTTTTTATTAAAGAGTGTTTGGGGAGATCCAGCCTGATCAAAAACACCTGAAGATCCGGGTATTTCCTCACCTGTGACGATCTGAGCGTGGTCCTGGAGATCTGAATGAGAGATTTGTGGAACACACACCTTTTAAGTTAGGGTTGCCACCCCTCCCTTAAAATACGGAATCGTCCCGTATTTGAGAATAAAATAGCGCGTCCCGTTTTGAATCAATACGGGACAGGGTTTTCCAGTATTTTCGGAGTTGTCTTCAATGCAGCATCTCATGCAGATCAGCGCCGCCCAGCGCTGAAACGAAAGCGGACGCAAAAGTACCGACGAGAGTGGGAAGAATCAAATACTTTCTGGAAAGTGTCAGCGGAAATGAGTATGAAGCGCAATTTGTCGGCGAGTGTTCTCTGTTTCGCATGGTTTTAATTGTCAGATGTGCTACAGCATGCCTCGGGAGAACAACATTCATACACTTTACAATAAGGTTCATTTATTAAACAATAATGTATTAACTAACATGAACTAACAATGAGTAATACATTTGTTACAGTATTTATTAATCTTTGATAATGTTAGTTAATAGAAATAAAGCTTTTAATTGTTTGTTCATGTTAGTTCAGTGCATTAACTAATATTAACAAGATTTTAATAAAGTATTATTAAATGTGGAAATTAACATGAACAAAGATGAACAATTGCTGTATAAGTGCAGATCATTATTAGTTAATGTTAATTAATGTAGTTAACTAATGAACCTTATTATTATATATAGTGTTAGCGATTTATTTATCATGGTTAAGGTGTGCAGTCAGACACATAAGCATTATTTTAATAAGAGATAAGAGATATATTATAAAATAAAAATATTATCAAATAAACAATAATTTAAATTATGGCATTATTCAATATGCTACTGTAGAATTGACAATAGACTATATACAATAGATTAACTAACCAATAATGATAATAAAAAAATGTGTTTTTAGACATGTTTGTAGATCAGTTATTTATTATGTGGTTTCATTGTTTGGATGGTGTTACTGTCTGCAAACAATGACAGATATTTTCACGCCACCTTATACAACAAGTTCATAAGCAATTCATTTTTATGAAAACATGTTTTTGTTGTGATTTACCACCACTTGCACCCCCTCCCCCCAGTCGTCCCTTATTTTTCTGTATTGAAGGTAACCCTAGCATTAGTAGAAAAAACTACTAGAGTGTTGGATGTGATTTCTATTGATGTGATTTATTGGAATTTTCTCCACATTGCCTGGAAGACAGGGGGTGTTGTGTAATATTCGGTTCCTGTGAAAAACTGTTCCCGAGGGTGGAGTTCCCTTGTTGTGGGCGTGTCCTTGAAACAATGCGCAAACGAACGGTGTTCGGAAATATTCGGTTTCCAAGATTCTCGGTGACGCTGGGCGGAGCATACGTGAATATTCATGACTTTCCTGTTTCGTGTTAAAGCGACTCTGAAAATATTAGTACGTTTTCACCGGATCACAAAAACTGTTTCAACAAGGTAGGTTAATTATGTTTCAGCTTCGAATGAAGATAAGCAAACCTAGAATATATTTGTTCTGAACTCAAAGTTCAGGTGAAATCTTTTTGGGTCTACCACTTGACTTTTTTGTCCCATAACTCTCAGGATTTAAAAAAAAATGTCTTACTGTGTACAACCTCGGCAGCGAGGGCGCATTGCAAGAGGCCTTGCTTGTACAGCTCAACAATCTTGCTATGTTCAAAGAGAGAAAGCCTTTTTGCCTTGACAGTATGACTGCTTGAAGAACAATGACATGAAAGTCATATTTTTGTGCAGATTTGACCTTTTTATGGCTATGGTCTTAAACTTTTCATCAGCTGATGAACAGCCTGTTTGAGTTTAAATGCAGTTTTCAATAAATTGTCTATACTCTATTTTTTGTCTCTTGCTCCTGTATCTTCTTTTGGCATTTTGAAGCAACACTTACAACCCAGTTATGATCCACTAGTGCGAAATGTGTACAACTTGCAATGCATCCCCTCGGAGTGTATATCCGTTACAAATCAGCAGAGTTTGACACTTTCTGTTATTTTATTGCACACATACATGAAGACATGGGTAAACGTTCTCAGAATTAACTTTTTTTTTTTTTTATCTGATGCAGGGGATGGTGGATGATGACCAACAGAATGTGTAATTTAGTGTAATAGTTAAATCATATGCAAAATAATTTTTTTTTAAATTGCATATCCTACTATTTGATACAAATGTTGTATTACTTAACCAGTTTTAAAGTTTTACTACATTTTTTTCCATGAAATCCACACTTTTGAAATCAAGATAATCAAAGGTAATCAAACCAAGCAAAACTTAATTAAACAAGTTTCATGGATAAAGGGTTTTGTAAAAAAAAAAAAAAAAAAAAAAAAAAAAAAGATCACGTTTGTCACAAACACAGCCTCTGTGGCTCCCTCCGGTCACCACCAGAGGGAACCGTCACCCGAGTATTAACCTCCTTCAAACTCCATTTCCCATACACCCCGTACCTGGGGCTGATTACCTGCACAGGTGTCGCTCATCTTCATCCCCTATTTAAGGAACTCTCCCTATTCTCTCAAACGTGAAGTCTTGTTTTGCCCATGCAGACATTACCGAGCGTTTTCCCACTGTTGGATCTTCCGTGTATGACCTGGACTGATTATTGGACTCTGATTCTCTGCCGCCTGCCTTATCGACCTCTGCCTTGTTCTCTCGCCTCTGCCTGCCAGCCGCCAGCCCTGATTCTACGCTCTGTCAAGGTTTATGATTGTGATTTGTCTACGTGATATCTAACGCCCCTGATTGACCTGTTTCAGTTTACTCTGTGGATTATTGAAATAAAGCTGCTTATGGATCATAACGTCTCTGACTCAGCGTTACAGAAGACTTCGCCAGATATTGATCCAGCGGCTTTCTTCCAGATCACGGCAGAAGTATCCGCTCAAGCCGCGGCGCTGACAGCACATCAGCAGCAGCAGCTGAATCGACTCACCTCTCTCACCGAAGAAATGATCCGAACCCTCCAATCACTCCGCCTGCAAACCCCGGAGGGAAACATTCCAGCAGCACCTCAACCTCAGCAAATGGCCGCCGCCGTGGCCACACCTCCCGCTTCAGTAAGCCCGCGCTTGGCGTTCCCGGAAAAATTCGATGGATCACCAGCCAGATGCAAGGGGTTCCTATTACAATGTTCGATGTTCGTTAACCAGCAGCCCTCGTTATATCCCACAGAGGACAGCCGAATTTCGTTTGTGTGCTCTTTGCTCACGGGGAGAGCACTAGAGTGGGCCACAGCCATCTGGAACGGGGATCGATCAGTTTTCACCACCTTTTCAGCATTTCTACTCCGATTCAGAGAGGTTTTCGAACATCCCGCGGGAGGAAAGGAGGTTGGTGAACAGCTTATCGCACTCCGTCAAGGAGGAGGATCGGCCGCAGATTATGCCCTCTCATTCCGCACCCTAGCTGCACAAACTGGCTGGCCAGACGACCCTTTACGCCTACATTTCAGGAGGGGACTGGATGCTGAGCTGCAGACCGAACTAGCCTGCCGAGACGAGGGCAAAACCCTCGAACAACTCATCGATCTGTCCATCAAGGTAGACAATCTGATTCGGGCACGTCGGCCCCGATACCGAACTTCATCATTCACCCCAGTCAACAGCTCAAGCCCGGATCCAGAACCCATGCAAATCAGAGTTACCCGATTAAGCGAGGAGGAAAAGTCACGCAGGCGACAGCACAACCTGT
Organism: Carassius auratus; assembly: GCF_003368295.1. Lineage (NCBI taxonomy): Eukaryota > Metazoa > Chordata > Actinopteri > Cypriniformes > Cyprinidae > Carassius > Carassius auratus. The sequence goes on from NW_020528179.1 coordinate 108,570, forward strand.
GTTTATACTGTGGCTTGGCTGGACATCTACGGGCTTCATGCCCCACTCGACCGCCGCGACATTCAGCTGCGGTGAGTTATCCCTCTAGAACTTCTTCAATGTTGGAGATACCAGTCATGTTATATGTTCAGGGAGTTAGCATCGAGGTGAGGGCATTGATTGATTCCGGAGCTGCGGGAAATTTTATTGATACCACTTTCATGGAGACTCATAACATCCCATGTATTCCATGTACCTCTCACTTGGCAGTGGCAGCCCTAGATGGACGACCGCAGGCTAATGGCTGAGTGGAGGTTTTCTCGTGGCGTTGAGAGTCAGACCAAAGCGTTCCTGGATGGGTTTAACGAGGTGGTGCCACTGCAGTGGCTGCAGTACTTTGATGAGAAGGAGCTGGAGGTGCGTTTGCAGTTTATATGACCATCTGACCCATCTGAAGCTCTCGATGATGGACGCTTTTGTGTTTGCAGGTGATGTTGTGTGGCATGCAGGAGGTGGATCTGCAGGACTGGCAGAGGAACACAGTCTATCGTCACTACACACGCAACCGCAAACAGATCATCTGGTTCTGGCAGGTGTGAGACGCCTCTGACATAACTTATGTCTTTCTTAAGGTCTCGTATGAAAGCGTCACAGCTTTTTTTAATTGCTTTCTTGGCCTGATTTTTAGGTGTGTGTGTATGTGTGTATATAAATATATGTATGAAATACTGAATTTGGGATTTTCCTTAGTTGTCAGTTATCATCAAACTTAAAATAAGTAAACATTTGAAATATATCAGTCTGTGTGTAATCAGTTAATATAATATACAAGTTTCACTTTAATAAATAAATCAACTTTTTGATGATATTCTAATTATTTATATATATATATATATATATATATATATATATATATATATATATACACACTTCAATATATATTTTTTTTCTCACTTTTTTTTTTCCTTTTGAAGCATTGTATGCATTATATGCATTTAGAAATTTTGTCCAATTGGATTTATATGGAAGAGTCACACGGGCTGAGCATTAAGGATATTTTAATATTTTATCTTCATTTTGATTCTCAAGGTCTAACAGACATGTTAACATTACCTAACCCTGTCAATGGTAAATTAATTTCATGCTAATATTTTTGGCCCAACTGCAGTCTCTCAACACATCGGATGAAAACAGACTTGTCTTTTATACTCCTTTATCTTTAAAGTAGATGCGAATTAAACCTGAATCATTTTACCTGTTTGTTTTATATATATGTTATGTTGAAGTGATCTCTGTTTGGGTTTTAGTGATTTTCACAATACTTCGAAGCATACTGAACTGGAAGGGGAAGCTGGTTTTGGCCCATTGAACAGTGAGGTCTGAATCTGGTGTGTGTGTGTGTGTGCAGTTGGTGGATAACGAGGTGCGTCTGCGTCTGATGCAGTTTGTGACGGGCACCTGCAGACTTCCTCTGGGGGGCTTCGCTGAACTCATGGGTGAGTGTTCAGCGGTTTATCTCCATCACCCGTGTGACACAGACGTATTTGACTCTTCTCTTCTGATTCTTCATCCTCCAGGAAGCAACGGACCGCAGAAGTTCTGCATTGAGAAGGTGGGCAAAGAGACCTGGCTGCCCCGGAGTCACACCTGGTGAGTTTTCAGGATGAAGACAGACGTCACAAGCAGTTTACGTTCACGTCTCACTCCGTTCTGTGTTTCAGCTTTAACCGGCTGGATCTGCCCCCCTACAAAAGCTACGAACAGCTGAAGGAGAAGCTGCTCTTTGCGATCGAGGAGACGGAAGGATTCGGTCAAGAGTAATGAAATGTCTCTTCTCTTTACGGCCAAGTAAAACAAAACCATGAAACTTGCACAGATGATTACCAATGTAAATAAGCTATTTTTTTCATTTTAAACCAAATCTTTATCTTAAGACATCATTTAGCGATCTTCATAACATGATTCCCCATGAATATGCAAGCGTTTGAGCTTTTCTGATCTTTTCGATACTGAGATATATATATATATATATATATATACACAACAACGCTTTATTCATTTGGTGGGTTTAAAAAAAATAAACAAACAAAAACATTAGAGATGATTTTATAGTAGAGCTCCAAACTTCCAGCTCTAGTTTTATAGAGCTTTTACAGAATGATTGTAGAGTTTGATCAGGTGCCTGGGGTTTTCTTTGTGTCGTTGGACATCAAGTTGTGATAGTTAAGCGCTTGCATGGCTGCCTGCAGACTGAGAGATGATTGACTCTGTGTCTCATATCATTCATCACGACTGGTTCGGACAGTATTGCTGTTGTCCATCAGTATTGGTTCCTCCAGAGTCTCTGCAGATGCTCAGAACGACAGTTGTGCTCGAAGCACTTCACTATTTCTGTGGCCTTTGTCTGTCAGAGGAGGAAAACTGTCCATGAATTTTTCATATTAAAATATATGAGTTCTAACAAACTTGGCTGTCTCTCGTGTTCTTCAAACACTGACAAAGACTTAGTGGTAGATTCCTGTTTTTGTGTGTGTTTTTTTTATAGTTTCTTTAATTGCATCTCAGCACAGAACTCTTGAGCACATCATAAAGATACATTTTTGTTTGGATTTATTTCATTTGCAGAGAGCACAAAATATAGTCAGTTTGTTAAATCAATTTTTGTTATTTGAATTGCTTTCAAAACATCAGATTCATGTAAAGAAAGAAGAAAAATCATGTTACATAGTTTTAAGGTTCAGTGTCTTGTACAGTATTGTTCAAAATAATAGCAGTACAATGTGATTAACCAGAATAATCAAGGTTTTTAGTATATTTTTTTTATTGCTACGTGGCAAACAAGTTACCAGTAGGTTCAGTAGATTGTCAGAAAACAAACAAGACCCAGCATTCATGATATGCACGCTCTTAAGGCTGTGCAATTGGGCAATTAGTTGAAAGGGGTGTGTTCAAAAAAATAGCAGTGTCTACCTTTGACTGTACAAACTCAAAACTATTTTGTACAAACATTTTTTTTTTCTGGGATTTAGCAATCCTGTGAATCACTAAACTAATATTTAGTTGTATGACCACAGTTTTTTAAAACTGCTTGACATCTGTGTGGCATGGAGTCAACCAACTTGTGGCACCTCTCAGCTGTTATTCCACTCCATGATTCTTTAACAACATTCCACAATTCATTCACATTTCTTGGTTTTGCTTCAGAAACAGCATTTTTGATAGCACCCCACAAGTTCTCAATTGGATTAAGGTCTGGAGATTGGGCTGGCCACTCCATAACATTAATTTTGTTGGTTTGGAACCAAGACTTTGCCCGTTTACTAGTGTTTTGGGTCATTGTCTTGTTGAAACAACCATTTCAAGGGCATGTCCTCTTCAGCATAGGGCAACATGACCTCTTCAAGTATTTTAACATATGCAAACTGATCCATGATCCCTGGTATGCGATAAATAGGCCCAACACCATAGTAGGAGAAACATGCCCATATCATGATGCTTGCACCTCCATGCTTCACTGTCTTCACTGTGTACTGTGGCTTGAATTCAGAGTTTGGGGGTCGTCTCACAAACTGCCTGTGGCCCTTGGACCCAAAAAGAACAATTTTACTCTCATCAGTCCACAAAATGTTCCTCCATTTCTCTTTAGGCCAGTTGATGTGTTCTTTGGCAAATTGTAACCTCTTCTGCACATGCCTTTTTTTTAACAGAGGGACTTTGCGGGGGATTCTTGAAAATAGATTAGCTTCACACAGACGTCTTCTAACTGTCACAGTACTTACAGGTAACTCCAGACTGTCTTTGATCATCCTGGAGGTGATCATTGGCTGAGCCTTTGCCATTCTGGTTATTCTTCTATCCATTTTGATGGTTGTCTTCCGTTTTCTTCCACGTCTCTCTGGTTTTGCTCTCCATTTTAAGGCATTGGAGATCATTTTAGCTGAACAGCCTATCATTTTTTGCACCTCTTTATAGGTTTTCCCCTCTCTAATCAACTTTTTAATCAAAGTACGCTGTTCTTCTGAACAATGTCTTGAACGACCCATTTTCCTCAGCTTTCAAATGCATGTTCAACAAGTGTTGGCTTCATCCTTAAATAGGGGCCACCTGATTCACACCTGTTTCTTCACAAAATGGATGACCTCAGTGATTGAATGCCACACTGCTATTTTTTTGAACACACCCCTTTCAACTAATTCAACTAATTGCCCAATTGCACAGCCTTAAGAGCGTGCATATCATGAATGCTGGGTCTCATTTGTTTTCTGAGTATCTACTGAACCTACTGGTAACTTGTTTGCCACGTAGCAATAAAAAAATATACGAAAAACCTTGATTATTCTGGTTAGTCACATTGTACTGCTATTATTTTGAACTATACTGTAGGTGGATGGACGATTCTGAGAGAATTCAGAGTTTCCAGGTGTGCACGTGTGTTGATTAGTTTAAATGAGCTTGATAAATCCTCATTACTATACAATAAACCGATTAGCCACATGCTGAAGCTTCACGAATGATCTTTGATCTGTCAGTCCAGGGTCTCTGTCGTATCTGTTGACTCACAGATAATGGCAGACACTGAAAGAGCGTCTAAAATAGCGAATGATAAATCACCAACATACACATCGCTTACTGTAGATATGAGCGTTAAAAAGTTTTATTCATTCAGTAGTGAATGTGACCTATTTAGTGTGGTTATTTAATTCACCCTAATAAACATCTTACCTCTAATGCCGCATTTCAACCGAATTTACACAGAACATTTTTACCAGGAACTTTTTCCCCCGCAGACCTGTTGCTTTTTGTGTTTCCACTGCGGTCTAAAATACCAGGCAGATTAGACAAATAGTCTGGTGATGTAGGTCTGTGTGCATTTCTCAATACAAAGTATGCACATTTAGGACTCCTCGGTAGTTCAGACTTTGTGCATTCGACTCGGGAGTGTGATATCCACGACGAAGCGAATCCGGTAAATCAGCAAACAGCTGCGTACTTGATAACGTTAGTCAGCTGACCATGGCTACTGCAATTTTCCTCTGTATATTTACAATAAAACGAAATAGGGTATCAAATACCACTGCCTCCTTTTGTTTTCATCTGAACATAATAACAGCTGCAGAAATGTACTTAGTTCAGGGATATCACTGAGGCAGATTGCGAACCACTGCAGACAAAAGGATGATAAAACACATAATCCTTGCTCAAATGCAGCAATACTCATTTACAAACCGAAACGGTCACCTACTTTGTGAGCTGCAAACCAAGAGTTCTTTTTCTCCATTGCTTTTTGGTGGTAGTCAAGGAGCTCGTATGTGAGCAGCTTCCCGTTGGTGCTGATGCGGCACAGTGATGCCAGATCACGGGACACTCGGCATCATCTTCGAACAAGTGCGAACAAAGAGATGTGTTCACCCTCTAGTCAGGTCAACTCACCTTTATTTATTTATTTATTCAAAGGGGCTATGGACCCTTCCCCCAAAAGGAAGCTATCACCTAAAAATGGACAGAACAGGCCTCTGGTTCCCTAGCAACCAAAGACACACTATCTGATAACACTAGGTTTACGACACCCAAAAATGTGGCTGAGCAACTCAAGTCTCTCAGAAACAGACAAATAATGCACATAAAAAGGGACTCTTCTCTAGTTAATTAATAGAAAAACCTTTCTTTGAATTAACTCACATATACTTTAGGGGATTGTTTATACTGTAACTGTTCTTGTATATAGTGTTTTGTGTATTGTATATGTTTTATACATGCTTATGATGGATCACTAGTTAATATAACCTCATCTATATGATGTTTGGTATGTATGAGTTTGTATTTTCATGATCTAAATGAGAGTGTATATTAAATATTGATGCCTATACAACACATTAGTTTTATAAGAATCTTAAAGATTCTTCTCTTTAACTCTCCAATCTAATTTCATATGCATGACACCAGACTAGAGACAAAGAGTTGTAAAAATTCCCTCCAAAAGGTACTATTACTCATTGGCTCACTCAAATCCTGAGGGTGTGACATCATCCCCCTATATAGATCACTGATCACCAGATCAGGCGGTTCTTCTAGATTCAGGAATTCCAGGAGAAGATGTTGAGCTAAGGGCCTTAACCATGCTAAGCTTGTGCCAGGTTTCGGCCTTGACTATTCATTCATCGAAATCCTCTGATTCGAGCTCAGGGTTAGGCTCATCAATTCACTTTTGGTAGAGACCAACTGGAGCCCCAAAGTGCATCAGGACTCTATCAAACAGGTGAGACTTGCAAATGTCAAACTTAGTCTTATTAACTGATACATTAAGTATCATATGCACCTTTTACAAAGGTGTTTGAACTAAGAAACTGATGTTTCCTTCAGGCTGTAGATCTGCTGAATATCAAATTGTACCATAGCTCCATGTCTTTATTTATTTTCTTTTGACTGCTTAAGCTTTAACCCTTTTCCTATGCCAACTGTATGCATGTGTGTGTGTGTGTGTGTATGTTAGACTAGTTTAAGTGTTTATGTTAATAAAGTCTTATTTGTATCACACTTGAGGTTGTTTATTGTTTGCTCATAACTGAAGTTCCTAATCATGCAGATTTTTGCTACTGGCTCTGAGTAGTATTGTACAGTAAGAAGGTTATTTTCCTTAACCAGGAAATTAACATTCTTAGAATTGCCAGACATTTGACACTAAGAGGTCATGTAAATAGAAGTTAATAAATAGTATTTACTTACAACGTATCTAAATATTTATAATTAATCATAACTAATTATGATTGATTACTTATATTTCCCCTTTTGAGCTGATTCGCAACATTATATAGTGCTTTAAACAAAAAAGATTTGTGTCAAAGCAACTGAACAACATTAATTAGGAAAACAGTGTCAATAATGCAAAATGACAGTTAAAGGCAGTTCATCACTGAATTCAATGATGTCATCATCTCAGCTCAGTTTAAAAAGTATATGTGTAATCATTTGCAATCAAGTCAACGATATCGTTGTAAATGATGAAGCAAGTATATCGGGTGTTATGGGAAGTGTTCCTGGTTCTGGTTTACCTAAATAATGCAGCCTAAAAATCCTTTAATGGATTTGGATATTGGACACATTTTAGTGTGTTATGTGTAAACCAGGTTAAAGAGATGGGTCTTTAATCTGGATTTTAACAGCAAGAGTGTGTCTGCCTCCCGAACAATGTTAGGTAGGTTATTCCAGAGTTTAGGCGCCAAATAGGAAAAGGATCTGCTGCCCGCAGTTGATTTTGATATTCTAGGTATTATCAAATTGCCTGAATTTTGAGAACGTAGCGGACATGGAGGATATCATGAGGATATCAGCTTTCTAGCATTTGTAAATAGAACACCTAGGTTCCTAACTGATGACGAAGAATTGACAGAGCAGCCATCATGTCTTAGACAGTGTTCTAGGTTATTACATGCAGAGTTTTTAGGTCCTAAAATGAACACTTCTGTTTTTCTGAATTTAGCAGTAAGAAATTACTCGCCATCCAGTTTTTTATATCGAATATGCATTCCATTAGTTTTTCAAATTGGTGTGTTTCACCGGGCCGCAAAGAAATAGAGCTGAGTATCATCAGCATTACAGTGAAAGCTACCACCATTCACCTGATGATATCTCCCAAAGGTAACATGTAAAGCGTGAAGAGTAGCGGCCCTAATACTGAGCCTTGAGGTACTCCATACTGCACATGTGATACGATCAGATGATAAGAGCAAATCCTCAAAGATACAATTTTTTATCTAAGATGGAATATAATTGTGAGGATACTACCTTTTCTAGTATCTTGGACAGAAAAGGGAGATTCAAGATCAGTCTGATGGCTGAATTGTTACAATTTTATGTCTAATGGTATCGATTTTATAAGTAAAGTAGTTCATAAAGCCATTACTGTTGTTATGTTGGGAAATGTACACACTTGTTGAGGCTTTATTTTTCGTTAATTTACCCACTGTATTGAATAAATACCTGGGGTTATGTTTGCTTTCTTCTAAAAGAGAAGAAAACTAATCGGATCTAGCAGTTTTTAATGCTTTTCTGTAGGATAGGTTACTTTCACTAATAGAGAGATACAACCATGATCAGATGATAAGAGCAGGTAAATTCCTTTCAATAGAATCTAATCAATCTCTTTACTAATGACTGGTGTGAGTTGAAAACTCATATTAATATTAAAACTCAACGCAGAGCGCAACCAAGCAATTGTGGATTTGGTCAAGCTTGTTTGGCAATTGTTTACAAGAAACACGCTTGGGGTTGATCATCCAAGCGAGCTGGCCTCAGCGTGAAGGTGTATCGTTTTTAAAGGCCAAAACACTCTATAATCCTTAGGTACACTACTAAAGAGTTTGCTTTGAACATTTCCCTCAATCTAGCTGATTTGAGGTATCGGGGAAAAATAATGTTGGGCATCAAAGTTCTACCAGACCTCCCTTCTAGAAGTTTTACATGATGGTTATTTAAGTTATTATGAAGACTATACTGATCTTGTGCTTCTCCAGATATGTATGACAAGACTATATAATTATCTCATTCTTTTTTTGACTAACGAACAGTTGTATTTAACTTATAAAATCAGCTTTCTTGACAGCTAATTCAGAATGCGGATTCATGGTCCAAATACATTTCTGGAGAATTAAGAGTATTTTTCCTAGTTTAAACCCTGTTTTCTGTTCCCTGTTGCCTAAATGTTACATTGTTAATTTTAGATTGCTTATGTTAGCGTATTAATGTTAATATTACTCAGCTAATCTTTAAAACTTTACTATTGAAGATTATATGGTAACCCTAACCCTAACCCTACACCTACTTAACCGTCACAGACCCAGCGGTTTACAAACCTAGTCGGTGTAATTCTAACACAGCTAAATTTAAGGCTGAACTAAAACACACCCTAAACTTAACAATCACAGACCCAATGATTATAATTTAACTATGACATTA
>NW_020528180.1:0-18050 GCF_003368295.1 Carassius auratus
ATGCCTACAAACTTGCATTTAAATGAACATGTGTGCCATAACCTGAAGATAAAAATTATGTTAGGCTCTTGTCTGACTACTGAGAACATGTTAGCAAACCACCCAAAAACAGTCAGTCACTTTATCCAAAATATTGCTTTCTCCGATGAAAAGGGTGTCTGAATTAGGAGAGAGAATATGCACAGATCAAATACTGTTTACACGCATCCAACAGGACAACAGGAAGTGAACTTTTTCAATGGACAAAGCATTTCGGATTATGGACAACTTTTCACTTTGCTAGACACTAAAAATATTGATATGCGCGTATAATATTGGAATAGGAACAGTCATTTAGTTCCCTTCATTCAGTTCTTAAGGTAAATATAATAATTTCTTGCCTATACTCTAAATGCCTATATAAACATAAAATATAAATCAGCCAGACTGCATGTGGGGTGCATTAACATTGACAAAACCAAGGTATGATAACCTCGTGAAAAACGAAATGGGTTTTCTTGAGTATTCTTCAAAGATCCTAATTGACGGCATGTCCTTTTGAACCAAAGTCCTTTCATCAGAAGCCCTCGTAGGCGTTCTCCATTGACTGCGGCGAACAATCGAGGAGGAAAAACACAGTGCTCCTGTCATTTAACACAGGTTTATGAGACATAGATGTGATGATTTTGAAAGCGGGGCTCTCTGAAAAGGCTTCTCTTGTCCGTGATTCATTCTAACGTGCTCCTCTGGGGGCCACTTCTTAATCTCCTTGCAAAACATTTTTAGGTGTTAAAGGACAAAATGTGGTGGTGGGAAAGATTTCCGGACATTCATTCGGGTTTTGACTGCCTTTAAATGCCATTTAGAAGTTTTATTGTTCATTTCGTGAAAGGTCAACATTGCTCATTCAGCAGAGAAAGCATGCTGCTCTGAACATGTGCCCTCCCGTGAGATCTCATCCCAGGGGACTGACGGTTACTGCAGTGCTTCAGTGACACACATACTGTATCTGCACTGGCACAGCACACTGGAACGTGCCTCCTGTTTTGATAAATGAGGCCTGCTAACATTTGTGATTAAAGAGTGTAAGTCATTTTCACAATGCCTCTTTTGTGCCTTTTGCCATGAAACTATGACGGTTAATGTTGTTAGCATTGGCCCCTCTAAAATGTACACAAATTTAGGTGAGCCTGGGAAGTGGAGAGTTTTTTTTTTTGCATCAGTACTTAACAGTAGTTAAATTAAAATTTTAATTAATTTTTTTATTTAATTTAATTTAATTTATTTGTTTATTTATTTATTTATTATTATTATTATTTGCCTGTATGTGTTACAGTTAGGGTGTGTGCTAACGTAGAATAAAGTGCTCAAGGAGGATCTTGATCAAATGAGGAGTTTACTTGACATAGAAGGAGAGATAACAGACAATATACAACACATTAACATCAATACCTTAACTTACAAATATTATAGGTGTATCAATCACGGACGAGGAAGAACTGAACAGACAGGGTATTTAAACATACAGGAGGTAATCAGGGAACTGAAGACAGGTGAGGATCAATCAATTAAACAAAACAAGAAAAGGAAGATTACCAAATAAGGGAACAGAAAATTCATGAATGGAACAGTATGATCAAATATCATGATTCTTTTTCTCATTATATTGCAATCATTCCGTTACCACAATATGTATCCTGTGATAGTTGCCGATGTCCAGCCCTAATGCTAACATTTTTTACTGTTTCTGTCTATTTTTGTAAGTATCCAGGGGTCCTGTCCTGTCCCAGACATCCCATTTGACTCCCCAGTAGAGCACTTAGACTCAAAAAGCCTTTGATAATCTTGATAATTTCCGACATTCTCAGCGTGACCTGTCTGCTTTTACAACAAAATGCAGATCCTCCACTTGCAATGTCACTGGTGATAAATAAACAGGTAAAATTGTTTATTATTGGCAGACCAACAATGACAGCAGTATATTTAAAAACCTCTGGAGAAATATAGAAGTACACTTGCTCCCGAGGAGTGATCTCAAAACAGGGAAGATGGAGGAGGGAACCAATGAAGGCAGAAAGGAGAGAAAATTCGTGGACAGCCTCTCTTCTTGAGCCGTACGTGGAAGACCACAGACGTTGTAAATTTAAACCAGAGTGAACGCATAATTGGGCAGTGCTGTAGTCAGCCATCATTTCCAGAGAATCATGGGCCAAAGCACACAGTCCATTGCATCCTGCAACGAAATCCTTCACATTGCCACTTTTCAGGAGATATTGCGGTGAGGTCAATAAAACAACCCGGGTGCTATGATGTCTCAAGGGTAGATGACTGGAAAATGGAATTTGTGGCTCCTTGCTCAAATAAATGCGGCTAAAACATGTGCATATAGCCAAGTGTTTTACTTCATGGCTTTCAGAAGTAAAGTGATGTGATCATGTAAATGAATAACTGCAGAATGAATTACGAACCCCAAACTTTGTTTTCAAATGACATGTAGGAAAGGGGCTATTTTCAAACTTGGCTGAACTTGACTGAATGGCAGACTATTTCCAAATCCTAAAGGCAAAAAAATAATAATAATAATAATTAATAATCATGAAATTTTGTTTTGGTTGTATAAATACATCTTCAGAAATCAAAGGATAAATGCAGTGTGAATTATGAAACTAAAAACTTGTTCTAAATGACTGTAGGATCCAGTTTTGGTGGAACATTTCCACAGTGTTTTGGAAAATAATCATAACCTTTTTTAAACGGTAGTAGTGCAATGAAAATAAATAGCCGGGCATGGAAAATACAGCTTTAGAAACCAAGAAGAAAACTGTGTATTGAATGTCATGCCTCCTTATTATTAATATTCATGCCCAAGCTGATGAATTCCCACCTACTTTTCAGATGATCCCTATGCCCTTGATGGCAGGAAATGCAAATGTATGATTATTCAAATGTAAGCAACTTACCATCTTAAAGAATAGTTAATGATATAAACATGGAACATAAAAGACAGTTATTTTGAAGAGTGTTTTAGCCCATTTAATGAAAGTCAATGGTGTCCAAAACAACATTAGACCCTAAAGACTTTCTTTGAATGGATAAAAATTAAATGAAAATTTCTTGATGGCAAATTAACTTTATCACTAGATCAGACCCTAGGGCACTTTTTGGTGCTGCTTAACCCGTTCTCTAAGTCACATTTTACATGTAAATAAGCATTTAGTCGCTATTTTCATATTCAATTTCAATTCATGTCAACAGACAAAAAAAAAAAAAAACACAATTTTGGCTGTAATGTGAGAGCAGAAGAGTAGCAAACCAAATGTAAAGGGATGACACTAGCCAGAATGCAAATACCGAATGACACAATTATGTCATGAATTTGCTATTTAACATAATGGCATCATCTAGCGGTATCTATTGACTACTTTCCATTATGAAACGATTAAATTTTCTAATTTTCTAATTTTTTTTGCATGTCCATTAAAGGCATAGTTCACCAAAAGCCTGCCATCATACTCACAAATGTTCCAAACCTGTAAAAGTTTATTTCAAAACACAAAAGAAGATAGTCTGAAGAATGTTGGTAATAAAACGGTCGATGGTAGCCACTGACTTGTTTTTTCAATACTATTAAAGTCAACTGCTACCGTCAACTGTTTGGTTACCTTGTATTTTTTCTAAATATCTTCTTCTGAACAGAAAGAAAGACAGTCATACAGGTTTGGACAACTTGAGCATGATTAAAATGATGACTTTTTTGGCTGAACTATCCCTATAAGTTCCTTGCGATGAGCTGATCATTATGCATGCTTGCAAAGTTACTTGCCATCAGTTCCAGCCTCTCCATCAACAGATAAATTACCATGGTGTGAAATTTACATTTATTTATTTGGCAGATGCTTTTATCCAAAGTGACTTACAGCTGAGGAATACAACAACCAATTTTATCAAAAGATTGCAATAAACATGAGGAAGTTTGTGTTGAAGCATGGTTTGGTTTAAACTGGTACTTAGCTGCAGGAGCTAGTTTCAGGTGTCCAAAACGTACCTAACCAGCATATGCTGTTTTTTTACAACGGCTGGCTCATTTGGGCTTATTGAAAACAAGACGTTCTGCTGCATTCGGAATCATTTGCAGTGGTCTGATTGCACATGTTGGAAGTCCAGCCAGAAGAGCATTGCAATAGTCCAGCCTAGAAATGACAAGGGCCTGGATAAGTAGCTGTGTTGCATGCTCTGTTAGGAAGGGTCTGGTCTTCCTGTTGTGTAGTGTTTTTGCAATATGATCTTCAAAGGTCAGCTGATCATCAAGATAACTTGATGCGATGAGCCCAGTTTGAATGGTAAACTAGTGATGTACTGATGGGTGGCTGGGAAGGTGAGAAACTCTCTTTTTTTTTGCCAGGTTGAGCTGAAGGTGATGTTCTTTCATCCCGTTGAGATCCGAGCAGGTATTGTTGGAAATTTTACCAATCTCCCACTCTGAATCCCCCTAAACACTTCGTCATACCTAGCCTAGCATTTTTTAATAAGCGTTTGCTAAACTTGCCTCACTTTAGCCTTTCAAAGTAGCTCCACTCTTGAGAGATGTTAATCGCACGCGGCCGTTATCGGGGCAGGGCGTTAACATTAATCTCCATTCAAGCAGCTTGGAAATTAAGTTTCCTTCACCCTAGTGTGCACTGCAATTATGAAGTGCCAAACATGGCATGTTTACGTCTTCCTGGAGAAGAGGTTTTAAAGTGGGTGTCACTGAGGTACAAGAGGAAAAGCTGACCAATTAGTGTACTGTACTGAGCTGTAATCATAAGCTGTGTGATGTAACTTAATTTCCTGCCTTTGAGTGAGCGTCGCGTGACAGCGAGTAGATGCTCATTATAAACCAGAAGAATCTGTTATTGCTGCTCATCACACCAGGTGCTTTCAACAATATGAACGGCAAATTTGTTTGGAGGATGTAATTTGGGACAGCCGTTGCTGCAGGCTTGTGTTCATTTCCAGATTCGAGGTCTATGATAGTCATGCCTGCCCTGTTTTTTTCTGATCTCGTCACCCAACATTGTGATTCAGGGCAAAGGTGAAATGGCTGCTGGGATTGTTTTGGCAGATGGTTTGGGTACATTCAGGTAGGTAAATAGGTTGTTGATGTTTGTCCTTCAGAAACAGTTTCTTTATCTCAGTTTTTACTGCATCCAGTGCCAGTGCTAAAGGAGAAACTCTGTAAATCAAATAAATGGCTAGTAAAAATTATTTTGCTGTGGCGGTGCTTTTTAAATAGTTTATTTTGGGGTGAAGTTGAATAAGAGGGGAATCTGAGGTTGTTTGGCCTGAACAGAAACTTTATTGCTGCTCTCTTTTCATGTTGTGCTTTTAGATCTGGAGCTGATACGTTGGTCGTCATAATGAGTGAGTAATGATGTCAGCTGTTTACCATTTTTTACTAGATAACAATGGAAGAATTAATTTCACTTTTTCAATTTAGCATTCTTTGTGTTCACATAAGAAACATTTTACTAAGTATGATACATAACCCAATAAACATTAACAAAATGAATATATTTATTTAAATACGATTCGCAAAATGTGTAAACAACTTCACATAAAAAAAATTGAATTCATAAATGCAAAATGTTTGGAATAAATATCTGGAAACACTTGTGCATTCATAAAAACATGTTTTGCATTTGTGTTTTGTATTTTAATTGTAAGTTTTAGCAATTATATATATTTATTACCGGTAGTATTATTTCAGTTTCAGTCATTTTACTGGACTCCAGAACACTTATTTGTAGTGGATTCAGGTGGGTTTGGAAAACTGATTTCAATCACCCAAATAAGTCAACCCTGACAACAAAACTTGTATTTCCACCATAAGTTCTTATATGAAATAAACTGCACACAAACTTCAATTCTAATATCAACTTGGCATATTGTAAATATTTTCTGTGGAGGCTCTTTTAAGTACCAACTAAAATGATGTTTCTGCAGTATGAGAGCTTTCTGTTCTTTTTCACACGACTGGCCATTTAATTAGTTTGTTCCTCTTTCCTCTCAGTGTCCACATTTGAGTGAGTATCAGAGTTGAGGAACAGGTTGCATCTGTGTCCCCGCTCAGCAACCCACACCCTTGAGTAATGGAGGCCATCTGCTTCCGAAGAGCTCCGTCAGCAATACAGAGTCAGCCGAAAAGACTTCAATTATCAATATACTATTTAATACATCGCTGCAGGCCAAACAGCCTGGCATTCAGACAACACAAGACGGAGGATGTTATTCCTCAACTACTGTACATGGGTGGATTCTGCAAAGCCGTAAATCAGGGTTCAGAGCTGATTTGCATCCATCACGCTGTGGATAAATGACCATGTCTGAGGAGAAGCTAACTTCCTTTTTGCCTTAGCAGACCGGTTAGTGCAACACTGTTTACTCACACAACAAACCAAGCAGTTTTTGATCACGACAAGGCAGTACATAGCAGATCCAGAAGCTTGAAATTGAACAAGGTTGGTATGTAGAGGTAAACAGTCTGAGGCTTTGTAATGGTGCTCTGAATATCTTTCGATGTGTCCGTACCTTTCTAAACAGAGCTCTTCTAAACACCTGCTGAGATGAACAAAAGCTCTACAGAGAAATATAAATACACTGCTTTTCAAGATTACATTTGCATATGGAGTACTAAGAGTTGTCTGATGATGGTAGATTCACTTTTTCCTTCTCCTGGCTTTCTGAATGAGCAAGCAACCTAATTATACAAATGACCAAAGACGACAGTGCCATTTATAGTGTGTTAGCTCTGAACGCTAGTCCCAAGATTTGTCAGTATATACTAAGTATTAATGCTTCTTTCAATAGTGTTAAATCATATACTGCATGAACATTCATATAAACATAAACATTCGTATAAAATTACAGAATGAATTCGGAAGGATCATGTGACAGTGAAGACTATATGAGTAATGATGCTGAAAATTAAACTGCATCACAGGAATAAATTACATTTTAGGATGTATACTAAAAAAGAAAAAAGCTATTTGAAATTATAATAATATTTAAGTGTTTTTACTGTAGTTTTTAATCAGATAAGTAAAGCCTTGGTGAGAATAATAAGCTTTTAAAATGGTCCATATATATATATATATATATACAGTATTGTTAAAAAAGCATGTGCCAAACCATGAGTTTGTACTTTATATATCATTTATAGTGTAAATGTAAGTGGAGTCTGAATGAAATTGTGGGTTTAGAGACTTGGACCTGTGCCACTCTGTGCTGTGCTGTTGTTTTGAGTAGGTTTCTTGCATTAGATCTGTCATTATCCATCTATCACGTCTCTGGCATTGAGGGGAGGTTTCACCTTCACAGTGAATATACTCAAGGAGTCTATTTAAGTTTGATATTGCACACACCAGCTGAGATATAAACCACAGACTCACTCTTGCTGCTGACCTTCAATCAGCTTTTCTTTCAGTGCTTCATATGATTTATATAAATGTGTATTAAACTGAAGGCTCGTATATTTTACACTTCTGTATATATCATAATTTCTACTCTCTGCACAGTATGTTTACACCCTAATGCCTCCTTTTCAGTACAAGAATTTCCATTAAAAATGCATTGTTTTCAGCTGAAATTGTCAGTTGAAAGCTGTAATAACGTGACATGAAATTTTAACATCCTACAATAAGGCAAAACCCTCTGGAAAGGTTTATTAAAAATTCACAACGTATAGACCTGTACACTTCACTTTTACCACTGGAGAAACATGTTTGTTGGTAGATGGCATGCTTCACATGCATATAAGTGGGTATGATGTTCGTTTTTTCCCCGTCAGTATTTTCTATTGGCATCAGTTAGATTTTTTATTTTATAAAAAAAAAAAAAATTAAAGGGGAGAATGAGTAAATGATGACACAATTTTCATTTTTGGATGAACTATCCCTTTAAGCAGCACAACTGTTTTTAGAATTGATAATAAAACTTTTTCTAAAGTCCCCATGAAATCAATATTCACGATTTTGGGCTTTTAGTATGAATGTATTTGCTTTAAAGGATTGTACACTCAAAAATGAAATTTCTGTCATCATTTTGTAGTAAGCATGCTGAACGTCTTTGCAGAAACAAGCTTGTGTTATTGCGAAGTGCAAGTCAAGCGGGAAAAAGACAATATGCTGCTAGTACAAGCACCTCTTTGAGTTTTCAAACCAGCAGAGATGGCAGCACGGAATAAACCCCGCGCAATCCAGCTTCCTGCATTCAGCCAATGCCTCAAAATAATCCAGCACGACGACTACATGTTGTCATGCCCACATCTGCATTGCAATCTGTATTGCTATTATTGTTGTCTTAGCGTAGGCATAACAATGCAATGGCATTGCCATAGAAACCAAAGCAGATATTTAATAAAACGAAACACACAAATTGGATTTGAACAGTTGCAACGCAGAGTGTGGCAAGTCAGTCATATAGATTGGATTCCAATCAGATATGCACAAAAAATGGATTTGGACTGACAGTCTGACCAAGGCTACAGAATAAAGCTGCATGTTTTAAGGCACATCAGTGGATACACCAGATTGATTTGCATTTCAGAAAGGACATGACCTGTTCGCTTTACTCTTACCACCGAAGAAACATGTTTGCTGTTAGATGCCATGCTTCATATTTCTACGGCTATGATCAGGTTTTCTCCAGCATTTTCTATTCCAACATCTGCCTCAGAGCCTCAAGGTTAGATTTGCCTCTAGGGTGTCCGGGATTGTCGCAGCATATGTTGTTGATGAGCAGTTTCAAAACCAGCTGCCCTTTCCCTGGAACAAAGCCGTAAAGTTTACAGATTCGGTTTTGACTGAAATGTCAGAGTCAACAGTGCACAAAACTGTTCTGCAACAACGTCGTTGGGCTTTTATTTACGGCTTGCTCCTTTCGGACAATATTTCCAGCAAATCACACTTGCATTTCTGCACAAAATGAGGCTTGTGCATAATGGCCATATTGTAGACGGCTTGCCTTCAACGCAATTTCAAAACAAATGATGGACTGTGCTGGTCTTTAAGCTACTGTCAGATAACTGTAAACACTGTGGGACATAAGGGACGTGTTTGTAATATACTCTATGGCTATTTGACTTTCTTCTTTTCCCAAGGACAGACTACCACCTGCTGAAAAGAAATCCTATTTAATGCACATGTTTATGGACACCTGGACTCAGGAGACAAGACTGATTGATGGCTGAGAGCACTAGGGAAAACACGGCCCTACCCACAGACATGCCTCTGGATCCATTTATCACAATCACTCACAGAAAGATGGAGGCATCTGCAAAAAAAAAAAAAAACTGAGACAGTGCTCTATGGACAAAACTGTGACTGGTCGGCAGGAGGGCATCACAGAGGGAGGCTGGGAGATAATTGGACAGTTGGTGGGAGAGAACACTCTATTGGAGAGACAGTTTGGACAGGGAACACAAATGGACAGATGGATATAGAAACACTAGCAGACGAAGGAGTATCAGAAGTGCAGGAAGCCTGCAACTGCATCAGATGGAGGAGTCTCTGTTATTTTGGGCGACCACTGCCATTTCTCATTTCTCCTTCTCGTCTTCAGATGTTACTTGTGAAGGTGAGCCGAACACTCTCTGACGCATCTAAGCGTTTTGATAGTTTCATCTCTTGGACATCCCGATCGTTTGAAATGCCATTATGCTAATGGAAGTGGAGTTGAGGGTCAGCGCCGCACTACTCCGTGAATGCTCTTCACCATTGGAGTAATGAGGCTTAAAAGCATACCATCCCCGATCTTTAATAGATGTGAGGTGGACAGTTGGGCAAGTCCTATGTTGAACAGAGAGCTTTTGAAAACGTTTACCAGTTAGAGGTGTATATGGAGTGAAGAGGCATAGATACACACTATACAAAATAAAGGTTCCAAAAGGGGTTTTTAGTGATGCATTAGAACCATTTTTGGTTCCTGAAAGAACCTTTCAGTGAACAGTTCTTAAAAGAACCATTTTTATCTGAGTGTGAAAAAACATTTTAATTATCTAAAGAACCTTTTTGCAATGGAAAGGTTCAATGGATGTTAAATGTTCTTCATCGAAACACCAACGCCACTAGCAAAACTTTATTTTACAGGGATAAAGAGTTTATATAGTCAGCCAAAAATTATTCACCCTCATGTCTTTTCCACAGCTGTAAGTTCATCTTCGGAACGTATTTTTTATTAAATCCAAAAGCATTTTCTGCCCCCATTGGGAGCAACACAACTACCACAATCAAGATCCAGAACAGTAGGAAAAACATCCTTAAAGTACTCCATGTGACTCCCAGTGGTTTAACCTCAATTTTATGAAGCGACACGAGTGCTTTAAAGAGTGTAACTGGACATATGAAGAGTAAATGTTAGTCTTGAACCCTGGAAGTGTGTACATTCTCCACCACTAGTGCCACATGTCTCCAAAAATTCCCACCTCAAGCTCAAGCTCAGTTTATGTAGTTAAATCGTCTTTTTTTCAGTTGTTGTGCTCCAATAATGTTCATGCATTACTGGTTTCTCTGTTTTTTATAACCTGCTTTATCTTGTGGCTTGAGTAATTAGTTACAATAAGTGCAAGAGAACAAATATTTATTCTCATTTCAGTGCTCAGCCTGTCTGTGGCCCAGTTCAGCTGTGCTGAGCATCACAAAAACACGGCTGTTCTGTAGCGGAGTGTCAGTTCTTTAGAGATTAGCCATAGCCTTCCTCTACATTATTCACACATCTAAAGTAGAGGAACCGGCCCCCTTAGGACCCACTGTGCTCACACAGCGATAATTAGCTTCAAGTGTTCTATTCTGGGATAATAGAGCAGCGTGTCACACCAGACAAACCTCCACAGCCAGCCAAAACTGCACCGCTATCGCTGTTTGAGTCTTAGCGTGTTGAAATATATGGGTACAACACAGCAGGCTGCGCTCGAGCTCTTGGCGTTGTGTTTTTCCTGCTAAGTCAACTGAGGTCGATTCTGAAATAATGTTTAATTGTTCACCCCCGAAGGATGTTAATTATGGAATTTAATTTGATATGATATCCACGACCCTGAAGGCAGGCTAAAAGTGGAAGGCCTTGGTGCATTTCCCTGCGAGAGAAGCCAGATACGGCGTAGCACGGTCAGATCGAACGGCATTCTAATGAAGCCTGAAAACGCAGATGGTGGCAATTAAAGACACGCGATAGGTTTGTCATCGCTTCAACTGCCTGACAAGACTGTGAGTGATCTTAGATCAGGATTTCAAGAGTAATGTGATCATCTTTGAAGGTTTACTGTTGACTGTAGTGTTAAGCTGAAGTGGAGGAAGATGATGTGCCCTCGGTCAAGCTTTTTTTTTTTGTTCTGTGGAGCGAAAGCCATAATGCCATCTGGAGATGTGAGGACAAATAATTTGGCAGACCAAAGCATAATCAGGAAAATGATGATGATGCTTCAGTAGGTCACACACAGTCTGGGGTCTTAGTTTCATTGGATTGTTCCTTCATTTATCTAAATAATTATCTAAAATATTTGAATATGTTTTTATTTTTATTTTATTTATTTTTTTATATAATGGGTAGAGAAACTTTTTTAAAATGAATATATTGTTTAATAATAATAATATATGAAATCATAAAATATTGTTATGGTACATTTATTTTACATCAATCTACTGTAATAATAATAAAAAAATATTAATAATGATGGTGACAACAATAATAAATAATTACAATTAATTAAAACTATATTACTTCATCTTCTTGCTTTAATTAATTGTAATTATTATTGTTGTCACCATCATTATTAATATTTGTTATTATTATTACTACATAGATTGATGTAAAATAAATATACCATAACAATATTTTATGATTTGAATATCTAAAAGAACTGTGTCTGGGTACTTAATATTTAATTATTAAACTATTGAATTATATAATAATAATAATACTTATTATATTTTTATCATTGCACTCATATACACTTATTGTTAATATAAATATACCATGAACAACAGATAATCTTTTGTATTTTTAAATTGACTCTGTATGATTTAATTTTACAAAAACTAATTCAATTTTTCTGTTTATTTAATTTACTAGACACCATGTCTGCTCTGCAAGCGAGTGGTACATTAAAAGATAACTCCCATTCTACTGTATTAAGCTGTCTACACTGCGAGCAACATGGCAGCTTTATTTTGTCATTTTTTGTCATTGCATGCTAATTTTCTTGGTAAACAAATGCCTTGTCAACACCAAAAAACTAACTTTGAAGATTTGTTTTGGAAGAGAGGGAATGTAATAGTCAGAAAATAATGTGAAAGTAACGTATGTGTCACTTATATTAAACGTACCAACACAATATAATTACACTCAAATTATATTAAATGGTATGTCAATTATAATTAAAATTATAAGTAGACATGCTACTATGAATGTTTCCTCAGTTTTTACAAGCACCGCTCTTTTCAGAGGCACCACCAGACATAACGTTGAGGACACTGGAAGGACATCTCAAAGTGTAATTCTCAGTTTATGACGCCCCATTTCTTGATCCTCTCCCTTCCTCTCTCACTTTGTATTTTATATATAGGTTCATGTACTGCCTTAGTAAAGACTGTAAGATGTGATCTAGCAGTTCAAGAGTGAAGGCCAGATAAAATCTTATTAGCGAAGTCGTCCTCACTTTACCCTCAATAGAAGTGACATTGCTGAGAGGAAATCCTCAGCAGCCAATGAGAAATGCCAATAAAGCAGCTTAACTTTACAAGACTCGAGCTAACTTTTATACTCACTGACTGGTTGGAGCTAATGAGATCCAGAAACTTGTGTAACTGCAAAGGCTACTTACCTCGATTTCATTTACGTCACTTCATCTGTCCGTTCTGCTAGGCTTGGTTTGCTGATGTGAGGTTTAATGTTGTTGGTGGCAGGACAAATTGCTAGCGTTTGTGCAATGCGAGAAATGAGTTGTCATTCATTTCGCTTTGATTAAATTGCCCCTGGCGTCGCTGTGTTCATTTAATTTGGGCTGAAGTAGCTAGTTAAATTACACGTCTTCAGTATGTGCTCTTACAGCATCTTCTCACATGTAATTACTGTGCTAATAATTTAGCATTTACATGAGTTGTCACTCTGGAGGTTATAGAATATGCATTAACCAGGTTGTGTATTAAAGTCAAAAATGCATTTGAGATAATATATAGCTCCAGAAATAAAACATTGTTATTATATTGGTGTGGGGGGGTGTACACTTTTAAGTAAAATTCTACTTTATTATTTTGAAAACATATGTGCAACATTTAATAAAAAGGAACATCCAACTAAAATGTTTCAGAAATAAAATGTTCCATAAAAAAAAATTCTAAATACTGTTTTTGAGAACATTATTAAAGAACAAATAACTCTGAAAGAACGTTCTATTAAGTGAGGAATTTTTTTTTTTTTTTTAATTTTGAGAGAACATTGCCAGAACGTTAGCCAAAGTTCTGAGAATGTTCCATGTTAGCATAAGTCTGCTTCATGATTCTCCTGTGGCTTTGTTGTGAAATCCTGCTTTTGGAACTTTTATTGGATGTGAAACGAGGCTGGTTCAAGCAGATGGAATTGAACTCTAGTTTGGAATGAGTAACCAAGTGCGAATTTACCAGACACTCTTTTGGGACTAGAAGGAACGAGTTCCCTTTGCAGTAGACATATGAGGGGATTATGGCCATGACATCCCAGGTCAGGCTGAGGGCAAGGTGGTCACCCAGGGAAGGATTTAGCCTCAAGTGCTCTCCAGCCTGCCAAGAGCCAATTGGACTTCAATATTGGGCTTCAGCACAGCTGTACAGAGCTGAACAGTCTTTGAGAGCCCCCAAACACCAATCCTGATGAAATCTCACTATATACAGATGGATAAATATTCCGTAATTTAATACACACTGTACGAGGCCATTTAACCATGACTGATTGTTATGTTTCCATGTCAAGAGCCATTTTCTTGTGTTACCTCCTTTATTATGTTTATAGTGAGGTAATGGACACTCGATTGCATTCGACACAGCATCATCAACACGCAATTTTACATTTAACATCCCATAAATCAGACACCAACCTCCAACAAATGATGGCCATTTCTCCATCTCCTGAACCCCCATCTCCATCTCATCAGCAATGATGAGTACGTTTAATAACTGTGATTTATGACGCAGTGTAACTCAGTCGTCATCGCGGGGTGTAAAGTCATTAGAGGCGAAGCCATTTGGAATGAGCTGTGACCGGCTCAAGTGTTAAAACATAAACTGGCAATTAGAAAAAGATAACATATGGCTCACGGGGAGCGCCAAGGAAGTCTCCAGCCATCTGGGATGAATGGAGCATCCGGAGAACGGCCGCTGAGTTTGTGCTAAATCTAAAATGGAGCCCTCTGGGTTTCTCGCTGGATTAGAATGGCTTGTTGTTGAAGGAAAGCACCAGGCATGCGGTGTGTCTGGAGAAATGTGTACTTCATCTGATAAAGTGTTTTACTGGATTGCATTAGTAATGCACTGTTGCTCATCCACCTTGGTGCTGGAGAATACGAACTCTCAGCTTGGAGGAATGAAAATGTTTTTCATGCATGCAGGCAAATCACGGCTTAGAATTCAGCTGTACTCTTCAAAAACACTTCCCAATTCGGCCATTGCTCAAACAAGCAGGTATCTCACTCCAAACAGACACCAACAATGCTTCTGTAGCTAACAATGCAGGTAATAGCAGCCTATAAAGCAGTAATCTATCTTTCCACTAGATTATGTAAATTGAAATTGCAACATAAATTTATCATAAAATGTGATTCTTCCACACATAGTGTACATTTACTATTTTGCAAAGAGAGTATAACATACAAAGTGAGTTACTGACAGCATTTGAACGACTTTACAGATGTACACAATTTCCTTATTAAAAAATATTGAATTAATGGAATATTGCTTGATACTATTGTATTTTTTTCAGTCACAGTTGACTTATTTACTTTGCTATACTGCAATTGTAGCATGTTAAACAAAACCACAGTTTAAAACCTTAAAATTTATAACTTCTCTGTAATCATTTAACCATTACTTGTCATGCAATTTTTCATTTGTTAGCTGTAGGGCACAACATTATTTTCCCAATATGCTGTGACTTTTTAAAAAATAAAATACAACAAAAAACAGTCCATTTTTCATCCATGCACTGTAATTCAAATCTTCAGAATCCATGAGATTGCTTTTTTATGAGAAAAATACCAAAATTCAAGTCTTTCTTCTTCTCTTTTCATTCAGTAGTGACCACAATAGCAATAATGTTTCCATTTGAGATGTTGTCAATAATGCATTCATATTGTACATTTCAGGATAAATCCAAACATACCAAAAAGTATCCTATGTTTTTGCCAGTGTTAGGACAACCAGAATTTGACAACCAGAGCAGTCTGATTCATGAATGAATTATTCAGAATTGTTTTGAAAAGATCTGACTTAAAAGAATAATTCACAAATATGACATTGAATGCATAAGTCACATGGACCGCTTTAATGATGACATCCTTTTGTGAAGGCTTTTATGCACTGCATGAAAATAGACTTAGAAGCACATCAATTATTTATTTTAAGGGTAACAGTTTCTTTAAGATGGACTAGAATAACATGCACACTATTATACTGTATGTAGCCTTGCTACCAAGCTTCTTATGAAAGTTTTAAGAAAGGAAGTCCAAATATAAAAATCTAAAAATCAAGCGCCATGTAGTTAGATAAATGAATGCAAAAACTAAGAAGAGAGATGTGGCAGCCAGAACTTTGATTAGCACAACTAGCATGTAGCATGTAGCTGATGAACTCTTCCAGCCGTGTTCGAAGCTACTGGGATTATCTTCACAGCTATTCTCTTTAAAGGAACCTCTCACAATCTGATTTCCCATGTGTAGCTGCTTAGTATTCCATCTGAGAAAGCTGCAGAATGTTAATAAAGGTGCATAGACCTATCCGTGCCTGCTAGCGTAATTTCTTTTTTTATGTATGAGTGTTTTTTTCTAAAAGTCAGTCTGTTGCGTCTTAATAGCTGCGGCTCCACTTCAGAGGTCTTTCCGCAAAACCTTCTAAAACCTCTTAAGTCCCTTTTCCCTTGTGTTGGTTTTTAAGCATTGTTTCTGTCTTTGAGCGAGTTCCACGTATGTCGAGTTGATGGGATGAAAGGCCAAAACCTCAGAGAAGAGGGCTGTCTCATCCTTAAGCCCTGCAGCGATGGCTCAAAAGGGATTGTATCATTCATCTACTAGACTTGACAACATTAATTTATCTGTCAGTCATCGCAGGAGCCCAAGCCACTTTGATGAACCTCTGAGTCTCAAATCATTACGGCAGTGTCACACTAAACTTTGCAGCATTTAGTGCATAACAAGAGCACATCTCTAAAGTAATTATCCTGGACAATGACACTTTATCATGCCTTTATGCAATTACGCATTCAAAAACATTTAGCAGAAGGAATTTGAGGGTCCATCCCCTCCACACTCACCTTTCGACCGTGTTAGATATACAGCAAATAAATTAAGCATAATGTATGCGAGTACTACAAATTCAGAACTAGATTATTATGTTGCTCTTGCCAGAATGTTGCTTTTTCCATGCAGTTGTTACAGTAGGTAATTACATACTACCATCTAGCAGCCCAACTAAAATGTTTAAATATTAAATATATAAGTTAATAAATATAGCTGTTACACTCTTAGAAATAAAGGGTTCTTAACTGGTTCCGTGAAAAATCTTTAACATCCATGGAATCCTTCCATTCCACAAATGAATCTTTATAGTGCGGTCTGATTCATGAACGAATCATTCAGAATTGTGTTGTGAACTCATTGAAAAGACCTGATTACGAAAGAATTAATCATTTACAAGTTGTATATTACTTGTCGTATGGTCGTTATGAATTTGTAAGCTTTGTTTCCCATTTGTTGCGTTGCAATGTAAAAGTCTTCAGTACCTTCATAGAAACTTTACATTCTACGAAAGATCTTTATAGTGCAAAATGGCTCTTAACATTCTTAAAAACTACAAACTTTAAAGGTGGTTTTTGCAGCATAGAAGAACCCTTTTTGGCTCCACAAAGTACCTTTCAGCGATCCGTTTTTATTTTTCTAAATGTGAAGAATAATTTATTAATCTAAAGAACCTTTTTCCACTATAAAGAATTTTGTGGAACGTTCTTCAATGAACCATCAATGCCAATACAAATTTTAAAGAGTATAGATTATGAAAATATTCTTCACACTAAGGAAACAATGATTATTTTAAGAACTCTTCGTTTAAAGGTTCTTTGGGGAACCAAAATGGTGGTTCAACGGCATCACTGCAATAAACCCCTTTGTTTCTAAAAGTGTAGGCGGCTCTTGGTGTTTTTTTCAGGTGGTTGCTTATTGAACTTATCATTATTCCTAGTCCCATGTGACTAAAGCTAGTCACGTGCTAGTTGTGCTAATCAAGGCTAGTGTCAAGTTTCTCTGTTCCTTTTTATTTTTATTTTTATTTTTTACTATATTTTGATACATTTTAAGTCC
Organism: Carassius auratus; assembly: GCF_003368295.1. Taxonomy (NCBI): domain Eukaryota; kingdom Metazoa; phylum Chordata; class Actinopteri; order Cypriniformes; family Cyprinidae; genus Carassius; species Carassius auratus. The sequence continues at coordinate 17,552 of NW_020528180.1, forward strand.
AACTGTTTCAGTTACTCACTAGTTAGTCAATAGTTAGTGTTTAAATATTTACAATTATAACATTTACATTTCTGCAGTTGACAGACACTTTTACTCAAAGCAACTTGCATTGCATTCACGGTATACATTTTATCTCTTCATGCATTGCCTGGGAATCAACCCATGACCTTGGCATACAGTCATGCTTTACTGTTTGAGCTACAGAAATGCTTTATAGAAAAGAATCACCCCCTTCAAAATAATAATAATAAAAAATCCTGCTTTATTTACTCAATGCAACTTATAACATCCAAGTGAAAGATATAAGACTAAAATAAAAACACCAGAATCATTGAGTTGGAAAAAGGATCACCCGCTTGTGTCAATATTTTGTTGAACCACCTTTTGCTTTAATTACAGCCTTCAGTCTGTTGGGATATGTCTCTACTAACTTTGCACATCAATATTTACTCACTCTTCTTTGCCGAGCTACTCAAGTTCTGTTATGTTTGATGGTGAC
>NW_020528181.1:0-40390 GCF_003368295.1 Carassius auratus
CAGAAATCATTCTAATATGCTGATTTGCTGCTCACGAAGCATTTATCATTAATATCAATATTAAAAGCAGTTGTGCTGCTTATATTTTTGTGAAAACTGTTAGGCACTTTTTTTCCACATGAATCTTTGATGGATAGGAAGTTCGAAAGAACAGCATTCATGCTGAAATAGAAATCTTTTATAACATTATAAATGAATAAATTATATAAAGTATATGGTTTTACATTTGAGTTCCATTTGGAACGGACGGGAGAAAAGAAAGATGGTAGAGACAGGACACTGAAAGAGAAAATGAATATGAAGAGGAAACTCTGGTGGAAAGAGGAACAGTGAAAGATGAGGAGGGCATATTGGGAGATGGGAACAGCTAAAAAATAGAGCGAGAAAAAGAAAAGAGAGTGTGGTATGTAGGACAAGATTGACAATTGAAAATGAGATAAAAAAAAGATTCCAGAATAAAAATCCAGAACCCAGATCTCATGATTATTATTATTTATTTTTTTTGGCGTTTTAAACATGATGCTTATATTTTTGAGAAACACAGATGCATCATTTCTTATGGATGCATTGGCCTGCATTCGACTCGTTTGATGAGGGGCTGACAGCCGAAGTTTGGCATAAATAGATGTGGAACATTCAGGATCATTTCCAATATGCATGAGGGCCACATGACATCATGATGTTGGCATATAACCGTCAGCGACTGGCCCGTTTTCATCCATAAAAAATGGATCTCTCTAACTGTGTGCGTGTGTGTGTGAGTGTTTTCCCAGGGCTGTCAAGGGTTCACATTACAGGGATCCTGACGAGGTGAACGGCCTCATTAAGATCTCGTCAGATGTGTTAAACTCCCCCGAGGCAGACACAGCCTCTTCTAATCAGCAAGGTCAAGTGTACTATGCTCAGACTGTGTAATGTCCCGTCAATGATTGACAGCTCTGTAGGCAATCATGAACAACCTGAAGGGCACAAGCTCCCGCCCTCCGGACTGATCTGTGACTGACAGCTCCAGCAAAGTACGCTGGATTATTGATCATCCGCTAAATCATAAATACAACTTGATTCTGGTGGAGATATGGGTGGTGATTTTCAGCACAAAAACTTGCCGTCACGGAGAGTGTTGCAGATGATTTCTGCTGCATTTCTATGTGGTTGTGCGTCCAAACATTGACCTCAGACATTCTGGGGAAAATCACCATTAGAAAATGCTTTAGAAAAGTCAAAAGAATGTTCACAAGTGCAATTCTTGAAAAATTCTTTAAAGTTCTCGAATATTTCCTTTAATATTTCTTAAATAAAATGACTTCAGGCTTTATCCTTCATGATTTAGGACAAGTTGAGGTTTTTTTAGGAACATTTAAGAACATTATTTTCAAGAATTCTAATTCCAAACTTAAGAAAAAAAAAACATTAAGTATGTTTGTGAATAGTAAATATTTATAAAAAATGTGTAATGTTTCGTGAACCTGGAAAAAAACTAACTATTCACTATGAATTCACATCAATTTGAGTTTTTTTTTTTTTAGAAAAGTATTAAAAGTTACTTAGGGTTGGTGGTCTGTTTAAATAACTAACTGTACATGACGATAGTCTCTGACAGGCTGTGAATGCGTAAAGCTCAGCATACTGTAAATCTTTTCTAAGTTCAAATCTAACCAACTTTTATTTGAGTTATTATCTACACCTCCATGTTTCACTGGTTTTAACAAGAATATCAGGACTCGGAAAGGAAATATAAATGTCAGAACGCAGAGGGCTCTTAATCACATGGTAAAGTTGAGAATTATTCAACAATGGTTTGAGCAGCCAAATCACACATCTAATACTCCAGTCTTTCCTGTAGAATGATGGTAATAAAATATATGGACATAATAATTAATAATTAGCTTTAATAATTATTATTGATTAATAATCAGTAATAATTATAAATGCTGCATGCTACGAATGCCATTGAAATACATTTAAATATTCAAGAAAAATTATATTAATAAGTATAAATAATAATTCAACTAAATAATTATTATTGGTTCTTAATAATAATTATTTAACATTTTGTATAAAATATAACAATTTAATTTACTTTGTTAATAATTAGCACTGTGTGCTACAAATGCTATTTTAGGAAAAGGCATTCTTTTTTTAAGAAAAAATTATAATTATTATTATTTCTAATTAGCTTTGTGCTACAAATGCCAGTGATATGGTAATTTAGAATGCATTTATTTATTCAAGATTAAATAACATAAAAAAATGTAAATGATTGATTAGGTTAGTTAATTAATAATAGTTAAAACCATTATTCAATACTTGCTACTGCAATAGCTACTGTATTATGAAAACGTCTAGAGTAATGCCAATGAAAAATGTAAAGTTAGAGGCATTGCAGCTTTTATCCAGTTTTTCCTCAACACCAGTGATGCCCTGCTAGTATCTGAAAAGCCTTCTGGATGTGTTTTGTTGGTTATACAGACCATGTCCTGTGTGTGGGAGTGTTTGTTCACTTGTGTGTGGATGTTTGTACATTGATCTCTGTATTGATCTGTTTATTGTGAGTGATAAGCTCTTGGATGCGTGTGTGTGTGAGTATGAGTGAGATGAGTGCTGAGATTTGTTCTGATAGGCAGGACTGATCCTCTCTAAAAGGTCAAGACTCAAAACACAGCGTGCACTTGATGCAATTATTCACTTTTCTCGTTCTCTTTCACAAGCGAGGAAACATTTTTTCTTCTTACATGATGATTCTTCTGTTCCTTGTGAAAGTGAAAAATCGTGACATTTGCCAAGTATGGTAGCCCATACTCAGAATTGGTAACCCATCAAAGTGCACACACACAGCAGAGAAGTGAACACACACCCGGAGCAGTGAGCAACTATATCCAGCACCCAGGGAGCAACTGTGGGTTCAGTGCCTTGCTCAAGGGCACTTCAGTCATGGGTATTGAATTGAGGGTGGAAGAGCACTGTTCATTCACTGCTCCCCTACTGCCAGCACCGAGACTCAAACCTGCGACCTTCGGGTTACAAGCCCAACTCTCTAACCATTAGGACACAGCTGCCACTGCTGGCCCTTTCTCTGTCCATTTCATCTGAAACAGATATTTTTCCTCTTGCGGCTCGTTTAAAATGCCAATGCTTACACTAACTAGGTCATTATCCATTATGTCTGTCAAACCATAATTAGAGATATTTTTAAATCTGAGGAAGTAAATTAAGCCTCTGATAGACACCACTGAATCTGTAATGGAACTCTACAGGGAAAACGCTTCCCGCTTGTACAAAAAAACTTTTGATCTCTAGCACTGATGTAATCAAGTCAGGATCAATAAAGTAAATGTAAAGGGATTAGTCAAGCCAAAAAAAAAAAAAGTCCGTCATCATTTACTCACCCTCATGTCGTTCCAAACCTGTATGACTTTCATTCTTCTGTGGAACACACACACACACACACAAAAGAAAGAGAGATAAGTTGAAATTAATTTTGTTCATCCATAAAGTCTGTGGATTCTAGTGTAGTTTTGGACCCCACTGACTTTCACTGCACTGACAAATACATCTGAAACATCCTTTAAAATATTTTCTTTTGTGTTTCACAGAAGAAGCAAGTCAGTACAGATTTCAAACATTTCTAAATGCATATCGGGTCTTACATCATCCCTTATTTCTAGATGAACAGACACCACTACCATTCCTTCAGTAATGTTTCAAATTCATAGACCCTCTCAAATGATAGAATTTTGCACCGTAAACAAATTTAAGTAAAAATTAAATTAAAAATAGAATACAAATAAATATACAAATAAATATAAAAATAAATGAACAAACAAATAATTCAAAAAATAAAAAATAATAAATCAATCACACACCTGGTAGTCATGTCCCAGTCAATAATAATAATAATTACAAAATCATAATAAAAGTCATTAAAAAATAAATAATAAAACCTGAAACTCTGAGTCAAATATGTTCTTAGGACAACTTAATTTTTTTTTTTTTTTAATATATATAATTAATGCTTTTATAACAAGAATGTATTAAAACGATTAAAAGTATCAGTGAAGACATTTGTCATGTTACAAAAGATTTTTACTTCAAATAAATGCTGTTCTTTTGAACATCAAAGAATTCAGAAAAAAAAGAATCCACAAAAATAATAAGCAATATAACTGTTTTTCAATATTATCAATAATAAGAAATGGTTATTGATGAGAACATTTGACTTTACTATTTTTACTATACTTTTGATCAAATTAATGCAGCCTTGGTGAGCAGAAGAGACATTAAGAAGCTCACAATAAACAACACTGATTGTCATGTCAACAGCAAAGTCTATGGTGGCTGAACTTTTGAACTCTAATGCAGAGAAATCCTATAAAAATCATGCACATTAGACAAGCTTGCCTTTGAAAACAGCAAACATCATGTAAGCTCAAGATTTTGAAGCAGATTTTCTCTCTTTTGCCTCTGGTTATAGCCAAAAATGAATGTTCAGACCTATTTGAGAAGCAGCAGTTTCAGTTTGTGGGTGGCTATGTTTGTCTTTATCTGTGTGACCAATCCAGGATGGCATCAAAACGCCCAATTTACATAATGTCTGGCAGCTACAGTCTAAGTAAATCACAGTGAGTCTGAATAAGAATGAGAGAGAAGAGCAGAAAGCCTATAAACAATATGTGAAACAGAGCATGCAACACACGTGCATGCACACACACACACACAACTTAATGGCATTATATAAAGCATTCGCTGACACACATGCACACATAAACACATAGATGTGAGGGAAAATAGAACACGCATTTGTGCCGCCCTTTATTTCAATCCATTAAAGAAACCTATATGCAGTTTCTCAGCTTGATCAATGCTCCAAACACGGTGTGCAAAAACACACACGCATAAAGATATTTTACGAGCGCTAATGTTCATAAAACAGCCGGCTGAGATGAAACCAATTAGGTTGTGTTCCCATGAGAAACATTCCCAGTGAGGAGATCGCCACATACACACTGAGAGTCGTATAAATATAAAAGCACCAAGACAAGCTCTGTTCCCTGAGTCTAGTTTCCTGCCAGGACAGAATAAACTGCAGCGACGCAGGAGGATCTGAGGTTTTCTGTACACGGCGTTCATATTGACATTTCTGCAGGGAAAAATCGGTTTTAGTAAATCTTTCACAGCCACAGAGACAGATCATTACAGATTTTCTGTATCGTGGAGAGACATCGGGGGGTTGAAAATGTATAAAATAATGAAAGTATCCTGGTTAACACTCCCATTTAAGCGATAAAATGTGCTTCAAAGTCATGCTTAGCATTATAACTGCTCTAAATGTTAAATGTCATGAATAAGACTGCACAAGGGTGTTTTAATGAATAAGGTAATGATGTCTAGCCGAACCCAACCCTTCTGTGACATGAGGTTGCATTCATACTCCATTAATTGCAGATGAATTTTAGCAGGCCTTTACAAGCAGAAATCAGATCTCTGTGCAAATATGAAAGTGATGAAAGGAATACTTCACCCAAAAATGAAAGTTTGCTGAACATTTACTCATCCTCAGACCATTTAAGTAGTTTGTTTCTTCATTTGAAAAGATTTGGAGAAATTCAGCATTACATCACCAGTGGATCCATTGTAGTGAATGGGTGCCGTCAGAATGAGAGTCCAAACAGCTGATGAAAACAACACAATAATCCTAAAATCCATCAGCTAATATCTTGTGAAGTAAAAAATTGAGTTTTTGTAAAAAACAAATCATTTTTTCTTATGTCAAACCATTGCTTCTGACTGTATTCTATCCACAATATTGCTTTCGCCAGACAAAAAAGTTATCTCTGATTTAAGAGAGAAATATGCACAGATCAAGCACCGTTTACAAGTAGTTCCTAACAAGTTTTTTGATGCGAGAGAACAACAAAGGATGTTTTTCACTGGAGGAAGCATTATAATAATTTTATGGACTCATATTTTGACCAGCAGAAATGGTTTAAAGTTAAAACGTCTTAATGATAACTTTCACATGATGTTAATAGTGCACTGCAGAGGATCCACTGGGGAGCAACTGATGAATTGCTAAATCTCTCCAAATCTGATGAAGAAACAAACTCATGGGCTGAGGACATTTTCAGCCAATCATTTTGGGGTGACTAATCCTTTAAACCTTCACACTAAATCAGTATTCAGGTGGTCTATAAACTATACTGGATGTATTTTAGCAGAGTTTATAATGAAATATAAGGACAGTGATTTTCTTGGCTCCTAGTCTCAGTCTGGAACGGCCCATCCGATGCAAGGTCAATAGGTTCTTATCAGCCCACTAGGAAAGAAAAATCTTTTTAAAAGATACTTGGAGTGATATAAAACATTTGTCTGGAAGAGCTAATCATCACATTGATGTGTTCAGCATAAAAACAGCACAAATTTCTAAGCCCAACTCAATCATTAATGCTTATACTGAATCGTAAAATGTAGCCTTCTCATAATTATACTGAGCACTGTGCTGCTGATATGAATCATGTTAATATTTAATTATATTTTTAAACACCTTGCTATATTATCTACATGGTTGTTAGTCTGAATGTCTTATACGGGCTGAACACATTACTCATGGTTGCTGCAGTGAAATAAAGCCATATAAATTTGCAATAATGGTTTCCACAGACACCAATCAATAATGCATAGGACATCAATAGCAGCATTATTCCAAATATAAATCTGGCAAACTTAACTGACCACAACTTTTTAAATACACACAGTGGCCCCAAAATATATTATATTTGGATACTTAAAATGTCTGGACATTATTGCAAAGATGATAAAACATCAACTCAAATGGCATCTTGACAAATGCCTGAAGCATCTTTTCTCAGGAATTATTTTCTTCATTTTTGCTCAGTGACATACATTAGTTTTTAGAGGAGCATTATATATGATGTCTTATTTAGAAACCTTAAACTTCTTTGTGTTAAATATTTTACTTCAAAAAAGTTCTAGCACTTACTATAAGATGAAGTGAATTATGAAATGCATGAAATGCAATCAAGTCCCTACAAAACACAAAATAACAAAATTTTAGAGGTCAATATATAGTATTTATACTTCGCATGCTCACAAAGGCTGCATTTACTTGATCAAAAAAACATTGAAATTAAATATTGTGAAATAATCTTACAATTAAAAAGTACCATAAAACTCCAAAGTCTTGTTTGCTGTCAAATTTATGATTGTCGGGTTTAACAACAGTGACTAAGAGGTAGCCTACATTTTTAAGCAAATAAGAGATTAAACTTTGGTCTTAAATACTCCACAATTCAAAAGTCTGGGATGGTAGGCTTTTTTAATGTGTTTTGAACTCTCTTACAACAGACACGGAAGAGAAGACAATGCTGAATAAAGTTGTAGTTTTTGCTATTTTTGGACCAAAATGTATTTTCGTTGCTTCAAAAAATTCTAACTGACCCTCTGATGTCACATGGACTACTTTGATGATGTTTTTCTTACCTTTCTGGACATGGACCATATACCGTACACACAGTTTCAATGGAGGGACTGAGAGCTCTCGGACTAAATCTAAAATATCTTAAACTGTGTTCGTAAGATGAACGGAGGTCTCAAGGGTTTGGAACGACATGAGGGTGAGTCATTAATGACATAATTGTGATTTTTGGGTGAACTAACCCTTTAATTTTCAGCAACAGTACTGCAGTCGCCACTGTTACGTGATCCTTCAATATACCCTTCTAATATGCTGATTTGCTGTAATAACATTTCTCATTATATCGGTGTTAAAACAGCAGTGCTGCTTCAATATTGTGGAAACCGTGATACAAAAAAAAAAAAAAAAAAAAAAAAAGATATTTACCGGATTTTCTTTCATTTCTTTTGAAATACGTTGTATTGTTCGTTTTAAACGCCGTTTGCAGGTAAAATGTCCTTACAGTGTAGAAAGACTGTTTTTATGCCGCGCAAGGTTTGACCAATTAGCTCAGTCCCTCCTCCTCTCGCTCATCCCTGTTGAATTTCACATCCGGTTTCAGCACCTAGGACAGCTCTCGCTCCCCCAATCTCTCTCCCTCACACAGCGAGATACACACAAAGTTTTGGGCTAACCAGACCTCCCTGCTTGACGCTAGACCTCCAAAGCCGCTAATCTACCGGGGACGGGAGTCGCAGGGGGGCTCAGAGACGCAAGAGAGAAAACGCGAGGCGCGAGATGCCCAGAGACGGCTGCGCGAGACCGAGTTCAGTTTCTCTGTCATTCCGCTGCTGAGAAGAGAGCGAAAGAGAAAGAAGCGAGCGACCGGGGATCGAGGAGCGAGGCGAGAGCACTAACGAGCGGGTCTTAACGAGGCACCGGACCGGATCTGCATGCGAGAGCGAGACCGAGCGAGGGGAGGCGCGAGATGCAGCGCGTGAACAAGCTCTTGAGTCTCGTCGTGCTGGTGCTGATGGGCACGGAACTCACGCAAGTAGGTCTATCGCCATCTTTACCTCCCACACACACACACACACACACATCTCTAACACAGATCAGACTGCAATGAATTAGCCGAATTAATGGGTAGAAGAAATTAATGAATGGGATTACAAGCCCAGAGATAGGAAGAGTAACGGTTATACTCATTGACAGCTCACAGCAAACATGAGAAGTTAAAACGAACATTCATTTAGGACTCATGTTGCTGTATATTCAACCCTCATATATTGTAAGACTGATTTTGCATTCTTTGTTTGGGATCCTAAGGAGTGAAACAGTGAAATAAGCTTCTAATGGAATCAAAACCACATCCTAAGAAGACCAAATGCTTCTGTTTGGGTCAGTTTGAGCATGAAAAATATACATTGCAGAAAAATCGCAAAATAAATCTTTTTTTTTTTTAAAGTGGGTTATCAAGTTTATAGCAAGCCCACATATATGACTAGCACAAGTCATTGAGTATCAATCTGATATAAGTCTGTTTTTGAGCTACTGAAGGCCTTTGGAGACCACACACAGAACTTGAGAAGTGCTAAGTAATATTAATGCACTTCACATTTTGTAGAGCTGTAATTGCACATTTCTATTAATAGCACTATACTAATTGCATGAAAGAGTGTAGGAATAATTTGAAAAAGTGCACATTAGGGTTAATTATGATTAGTTCTCAAAAAGAGAGGGAACGAATATAGACATTTCTCAAAATGGGGCTGACATGTCACCATCTATCATAATAGTTTCTTTATACCTTTGGATGGATGCCATATTTAATCTTATATCAGTGAAAAGAAGTACATGTACAGTGTTTAATGGGTTAAACTGTACCTCTGTCTTTATTTTTCTTGTTCAGTCGATGCACCTTTGAAATGAGACTGAGGGGTTGTGATAATTAAACATGCCAAAACAATACTACCTGTAAGTGTCCCTTATTTTCATTTACGTCATATTAAATATGGTATCTCCCCCAAAGGTGTACATCCCTGGCAAAATGGGCACTAATATGGGGGAAAGAGGCTTTGCACAAGAGGATTGAAGAGCATTTGGCCGCTCTTACTAACATTACCCAGTGCGCAGTGTTCTTGGCTCCTACATATGCAAACAGCGCTCTTCACGCTTCAGTTATTACTTTAACCAGTGTCTCACTGTAGCATGTATTTTCCTGTTGATCAGAAAGGATGAGCTTGTGAACCGTACAGCCTGTGTAAATGTTGCATTAGGCTCACAGTGGGGCAGCATGCTTACTCGGCATGTGGTCAGAAGTAAATCTCAAACTGACTCTGCCAAACCCATCAATTTCCGCCGCGTGGCTCTGTTCATCTTCTCATCTTGGAGATTTACGGCCCATTGAATCGGTTACAATTTGGCATTTTCCTCAGCTTTAGCCGGGTTTGAGAAGAGGATCTTGCAACATATACACAAATACATCGGATGTGTTCGAGTAATAGATGAAAGACACATCATATACAGTCATTTAATATCCAAAAATCATAACTGTGACATAAATATACAAGGAAAGGTGTTCATTTAGAGCAACACGGCATTCTGGGATTCAATTTGGCTACTTGTCAGTGTTAAATTAAACACATGAAATACCTTAGGTGTGAGCAAATGCATGTTGGGACAAGGTCATATCATCTTGTCTTTCACAAATGCAGTGATCAAGTTTCAAACTCAGGAAATTGCCATAGTTTGATAATTGCACTGTGAAAACTGAGTTGTCTTTCAGTGTGTGTGTGTGTATAGGAGGAGTTGAGATGAGTCACTGGGCCCTTTATCAGTTCTGTTTATGGCGTACATGCTTTATTATTTGACTCAACACTCTAAACACACTAAAAATAAAGGATACTTTTAGAAAAAAAAGAAGAGTTGTGTGGTTTAATGTCAAAGGAGAGTCTACTTGAGTTCCTCAAGAAGCTTTTTATCCTCTAGCTCTTTAGGAAACCAGTTGTGTAGTGGTGCTTTAATGGACCATGAACTAAAAGCACTTATCTTGAATATGTATGATGTGACTTCAGTATCTTCCAAAGAACACTCTTCTTCATTGGTATCTGTGGTTCCTTGAACAACCTTTAGGATTCATGGAACAGTTCTAAGAAAATGGTTCTTTTAAGAACTGTTCAATGAAAGGTGCTTTGGGGAATCTATTTATCTATTTATTTATTTTGTACAGAACACATCCTAAGCTGAACACCACCTTTAAAATCCACTCTTTAAACTAAACGGCAACAGATGGCCAATTGTTAAAAACACGACTGACTGAACACCATCCACAAAACATCTCCTAAAATGTAAATACCCCTCATAGAACACCCCTAAACGCACACAAAGAACTACATACGGAACCAAACAGCTCCTGAACCAAAACTCAATAACTCAAGAAGTACTCCTACTGTACTTAACACGATCCACAAAGGATCTTCTTAATGGAAACACCACTCACTGAACATCTACTGAACATTACTCACTGAACACCACTAATAAAAAAGCCCATGACACCACCCACAGAACAGCTGATGGATCTCATACTACAGATCTGCTAAACACCTCCATCAGTTCTCCCCACTCATTATCAACTAGTTCCCAACCTGGAACGGTTTGACAGAATGAGGTCTAAAGTGATCTCATTTGAAAATCAGTAACATAATTTAGGACAGATGCAAGATGGAACATAATATTTCCCTCTGTCCAAGTTATGTGCCAACCATCAATTGGATTTAAATTTGATCCAACCAGCAGTTTTTCTAGAGGGCCTAATAGATTGAAAAATACTATATAAAAGCATTGGTAAGATTATAGATGACCCCTCTGAAAATTATATATGTATGTAAGTTATGTGTGTGTGTGTGTGTGTGTGTGTAATATATATATATATATATATATATATATATATATATATATATATATATATTATATGTGTGTGTGTGTGTGTGTGTGTGTTGTGTGTGTGTGTGTGTGTGTGTGTGTGTGTGTGTGTGTGTGTGTGAGAGAGAGAGAGAGAGAATTCAAATGTAAATTAATTGAATTAATTATAATATATAATTCAAAATAAAAAACTTATTTTTAATTTACATGAATTAAAAAAAACATTATGTATATTTAAAGTTGTTTTTCATAAAATTTCTCTTTTTATTTGTTTATATATTTTTATTTTAAGAAAAGTTTTTAATTTTAATTACTTCATTATTTTAAATTAATTCATTTAAATTATTTATATATACACACACATATATATATATATATATATATATATATATAATATATATATATATATATATATATATATATGTATATATCAGTATGTAGTAAGTCCAAATGTAGAATCCATTCAAGCTTCCATCGAGAGAGAGAGAGGGAGAGAGAGAGAGAGAGAGGAATGATAATATATCCAGCTCCCCCAGCTATAGAATGAATGAGATTAGTTCTTGATTACCACAGTAAAGATATGCGTCTTCTATGGTCTTATCACCTTTACGGAGATAAAGGTCATCACTACGCTCTCAGAGAAGAGAATAATCTAGCTTGTGGATTAGAAGAATTATCATATTAGTAATGGCCCTGCCTTTAATCGATTCTGTCTGGTTGTGTGCTCCCGTGTGTGTGCGTTTAAAAGGAAACACAAGCTGTTGTTTATATGATGGCATTTCACCACCCTTGGCACTCATTGTTTCTCTAAAAATCCATAAATCACACGTCCACATGTTGTTCGTCAATCTCCAATCGATAGCAAGACAGATCTATCATCAGCATGTGCTCGATCTTTATGCTTGTGTTGTCCATCATATAATTCTGTAGCATCTGAACTGTGAAAGGGCAAGTGTGTGTTCACTGTTTTGTAAAAAGAGATGCACAAGGAAGAGTCGAACAGCAGGAGGATACAGGGCCACTTTGACGGTCCCTACTGTGCTAAGGACAGTAAATGATTTGAAAGAGTGTGCTGTTACTTTTTAACAATCAGAAACATGATAACCAGTGACCAGGATATAACAGCGACTTAAGGGCACGCTGTTTTAATGTATACCAATAAGAAACCACAATGCAACCTCCTAGAAACCATAGCAATACATCAGCAATCAACTAAAAAAAACACCCTAGCAACATATTACAGTAACAACACTTAGGACAGTTTAAAATCATGGAAACGGCAATGTCAAGTACTCAGAACACCCAAAAGCTGAATAGCAACTGACATAGGACTTAAACACGCTTTAGGAGCATAACAACAAACTGGCAACCACCCAGAACAACCTATCAAAAAAAATAATCGACCATCTGTTCACACATACAAACACACACTGCTCTGCTTCCCTTTACCAAGATATAAAACAACATTTTCCTACATCACAAAATAAATAGCTATGTTTCGAAGCAGTTATATTTCAGCTGGTGATGGATATTCTGTAAACTACCACTGAAAGCAACAGGAAGAACAGACTGCTTGGAGAGGGAGAGGAGGAGGAGGCGCAGGGTTAGTGGAGAGTACTGTAAATGTTCAAACAGCAGGGCTCCGTTCCAAACACTTCTGCAGTACCACGAGTCAGGCAGTGCATTTAAAGTTCTGCAGAAGAAAACTTCTAAAAACATGGACTTTACTTCTTCCTTCTCCCCTCTTCTCCACACTACAGAACTGTTATGGAGGTCTTCGGCACAGGCCGATTGATAAATCACTCATGTTGCATTGGACTGTATTTTTTTTTACACTCAGCCTCAAGCTGAAGGCTTTACAGTAGACCATTACAGATGAGTAAGTGCTGCTACAGTCTCATTCTGTCCAACAGCTCAGATGGTTTCTGCTGGTTCATTTCGGACCAATCGTCATCTAGCTCTCCTGATCTCCAGGATATTATCGTTTAGCTGGGGGCTGCAGAAATCACACAGCCTGCACATGAATTATTAAAAGGTGATAAAAAGCAAAAAGAACAGTGTTAAAGGGAATCCCAGCTCTAGATTACGGTTTTGCTGCTCTCACGTTGATGAAAGTAAAACTGATTGCTGTTGCCTTAGAGAACGCAGTCATAAAACATTCATATCAGACGTTTACTGAATTTCTTGTTTCAGAATTAATATAAATATGCACCTGACTCAATAGATCAGTGCTTTTGTAAAACTAATCCATTTGTTTGTACAGAACATTCAGATTAATATGGAAGCCTGTTTCCGCCATTGAAAAAAAAAAATCAAATAGGTAATAGTGACTTTTCTGACTTTTTTCTCGCAATTGTGAGTTTACATTTCACAGTTTTTTTTCTCAGAATTTTTGATAAAAACTTCCAATTCTGACCTTTTTATCAGAATTGTGAGACAAAACTTTATAACTCATAATTGCATGTAAAAAAAATGCAATCACCTTTATATACAGTGATGGAAACAGGCTGCCATAGATTAAAGAAACTGTTCACTCATAAATAAAATAAATACCATGTTTTCCGGACTATAAGTTGCACTCTTTTTCATAGTTTGGCTGGTCCTGCGACTTATAGTCAGGTGCGACTTATTTATCAAAATTAATTTGACATGAACCAAGAGAAATGAACCAATAGAAAACATTACCGTCTACAGCGTGAGAGGGCGCTCTATGCTGCTCAGTGCTCCTGTAGTCTACACTGAAGACATAGGGCACTCTCGTGGCTGTAGACGGTAATGTTTTCTCTTGGTTCTAAATGAATGCGACTTATAGTCCAGTGCAACTTATATATGTTTTTCCCTCATCATGACGTATTTTTGGACTGATGCGACTTATACTCAGGTGCGACTTATAGTCCGAAAAATACGGTATGTATTTACCTCCACGTCATTCCAAACCCATAATGACCCATCAAACTCAATATTCCAATTATACTCAATGCAAATGGATGCTATCAAGCTTCAGAGACGACAAAAAATTAATTAATAATAACATGAGGGTGAGTACATTTTGACAATGGATAACAATCCCTTTAATGTTTTTCTTAATTTTCAATTTTTTGTCTTAACTCCATGAAACAACTTTTTATTCCTATTCTAGTGTTAATGTGTATAAAGAAATAGCTCATAAACTCCATAAAGTTCCTGGTGTTGCATGACTTAATCAGCATAGATGTTTGGCATTAAAGGTACAATTTGTAAGAAATTTGCCGTAAAATATCCAAAAACCACTAGGCTAGTGTTATATATTTTGTCAAGCTTATCACTAACAATATCTCTAATGTTTTCAACTACTTGTAAATCGTGAGAAAATTCTCATTCTAAACAGTGACACGGAGCAGTGCAGTCGCCTGTCAATGACGTTAGTTACCTTTTGTTACCGCCTTTACTGACGTAGAAACCACATGACAACAGTTTCATGGACAAATGCGGAAGTAGCTTCGCGACCAAATTCAACTAGAAAGAGATGCTGATCTCGCTTGTGTTTTACTCGACAGGTGAGTTGTTTTGATTCGTATCTTTACAGAAAACATATGCTATTATAACAATCAACAAGATTAGTATTATGGGGCATACACACCAAACGTGGGGCATCGCGTCTCTATACCCGCGTGAGGACACGTCTCATCCATAGTCTGATCGTGTCTGTTCATTGACTTTGTATGAAATCTACTTGCGCAAATCGTTGAACTCGCGTTAAATCCATGATTTATCTTTCCGTCTGATTGATGGCCGTCAGCGGTCGGGTAGAAGACAACAAATCCCATCATTCAACGTTCCTTCTTAGCATCATCAAACCACCCGATTGTCATTGTTTTGATAGTGCGCCCTCTCGTGGCAGGTCCTAAAACCTGTACCATTAAGTTAGATTTTTTGATTCATAAGCCAAAAACTGCTGTATTGAAAAGTATTACTTATCACAGCTTTTTAATTAAAAATTGTCAGCTTTTATTAAATGCAAGAATGAAATCTAGGTTTGAAATAACTATTTAATTAACACAGTCAAATTCACAGTGGCCCAACTTTGAGAGCATTATAACAATCTTCAATGTATTATTTTTTATACATAGCATCATTCTACCATGAGCGCTGATATTTTACTCATTAATCTCTGAAATAAAAACAAGCCAATTTGATTGCCAATGTGAAGCTGCATTGTTCATTTGGCACACACACTCTCAAGGCCAAAGAAATTCAAGCCCTGGGTGATTTGTGCTGAAGTGACCTTCTATTCTATGGCTCTATCATTCATTCACTCCATCTCTCTTTTATGTCTCTCTCCATCTACTCAAACACAAAAATACAACCATAGTGCAGGATGGTAATCATGTTACATATAGGGATGACATGTCAAAAAGATATTTCAAAGGGACAGTACCCAAAAAGGGGTTTGGAGAAATGTAGCATTACATTTGCCTTAGTTTTACCATTTGACGGTACCTGTTTACTGCAGAGGATCCACTGGTGAGCAAGTAATGTAATGCTAAAGATCTCCATAAAATCTCCATAAAATTCTTATTTTTGGGTGAACTATTTTTAAAAAAAAAATATATATATTAAGCATTAAATTTCAAGTCACACCATAGCTTTGTGAGAGGAACAGCCTGAAATTTCAGTCTAAAAATTTCAAACATGATCGCCGTTCACTTTCTTTTCAAGGAAAAGAGCACCTTGGACATTCTGTTATAAATAACTCCTTTTGTGTTCTATTGGAAACCATACAGGAAATCATACAGGTTTCTAAAGACATGAGGATGAGTAAATGATGGCAGAACTAGTTCTTCAAGGACAATTCAGAAAGATTGGATCATTGTGGATCCACAAGCAAACCAAAAAGTGTGTGCATGTAATTGACAGTTGAAAGGAAAGCCAGAAAGAATATCTGCCCTAGATTCAGTGTTTTAGATGTTTTCTGTGTGATGTTTTATTAAAGTGAGGTTGGATATGCTGACAGAGACACAACTGGATTCCTGACTCCCTGAATATCTCTCAGCCTGTGTTTCTCTCTCGCTCAAAGGTCAGTCTACCTTAAGCGGCGTACCTTTGACATATTCATGTTTTATTCCAAAATATCAGTTTATTTTGGATTTATAATCTGTTTAATTTATTAAACAACCAAGAAGGATTAGTTTTAGTTTTTGTTTTAATTTAGGGGAAAAACAAATAAGTATGGATTTTAAACAAATGTATGCATGTATGCATGTATGTATGTATGTATGTGTGTGTGTGTGTGTGTATATTTAATATATATATATATATTTAATATATATATATATATATATATATATATATATATATATATATATATATATATATATATATATATATATATATATATATATATATATATATATGTATGTATATACATATATATATATACATACACACACACACACATTTATATATATATATATACACTGTATATACATACACATATACACTTGCTACATTGCTAATGGTGCATAGTGTCACATACATTCCATATTTTTATTTTAAACTTTATATGCCTATTCAGCAAAACTTATTGAATATATCAAACAAAAAATATTTCAAATCAGTTTTAAAAAGGAGGTTCCCATTGTGACAAATTACCCTGTGCATCTGACCAATGCTGGAGATTTTAGCATAATAGATTACATTTTTCAATTAGTTTCTTGGCAAATCGTACCATATGCCTTAAAGGGTTAGTTCAGCCAAAAATGAAAATTAGCCCATAAATTACTCACCCTCAAGTCACTCTACATGTATATGACATTCTTCTTTCAGACGAATCCAGTCGGAGTTTTATTAAAATTTGTCTTTTATCTTACAAGCTGTTTAATGGCACTCAGCGCTTGTTGCAGTGCATCCGTCCAAAAGAAGTGAAATAAAAAGCACCCATAAAACAAAAGTGTCTAACACAGCTCCAGGGGTGAACAAAGGCCTCCTGTAGCAAATCTATGCGGGAGGATGACGTATGAGGTCACTGTTGTGAAAACCAGCGTTTGTTAACAGGTTCAAAAGAAGCAAAGTTTCCTTTCTTTCGCAAAGGAAACCAGTCTCCTCTTTGCTTAAATCGATACCCTCCAACATTCTTCATTACAAATCCTCGTTTTGTACTTCTAATTAGTGACTGTTGTTTTATTTTGATCTCTCCCCTGCATTTTCGTGTTTGTCACTTCTGACCAGTGCATGCGCAAAGCTGACATCATATGTCATCTGCCCAGGACTACTTCTGTGTACAACAGTTATCCTGAAAAGCACATGAAATTTGATAGCCTGCTTTCTTTTCTGATGTTAATATATCCATTGTGAAACAGTCAGACAAGATTATACATCCTAAAGAGCGTGCAAAGAGCACTTCCAATATAATCATTATGCACAATTAATCTCTTATTTACATTGTATCTACACATTGTTATAATGAGAGGATTCACGAGCTTGCAGAACTCAGTACTTAAGGAGAAACTCTGCGTATTGAGTGGTGAGTGAAGAGTTGATGCACTTCTGAACCCATATACACACAGGAGCGTTTGCCAAATATTTATGGCTGATATCAGACGGGGCCCCCTGGTTCCCCTGGGCCAAAAGTGGCCGCTTACCTCGCTTATTGGTGAAATCCACCCCTGTGTCTGTCTGTGATTAATAGGTGATTTATGAGACTACACTACTCATTCTGTCTTACTGCCAGATAGTGGTCGGGTGTAATTGCATCACAGTAACGCCGATCACAACACGGGGGCGCTCGAGTCATTCTAATGCAAACTGAATTAATGCACTAAACCTAAAGGTACTGTATCTGATGTGTAGGATGCATGCAGAGTGGGTCTTCTCCGGGACCCTGTGACTCTTATATGTTTCAGTTTTCACTAACAATCCGTCTACGCATGTGCATGTCAGAGATTTTCAAATGTTTAAGCCTTCCAGCTTTTACATAAAAGGTATTCCAACCAAATATTCCACTTATGTTCCTTTATTTCCCAGTCGTATGAGTAGCTAGTATCCTCGTGACACATCTTGTGAGTTCTTTAACAGTAGGCCTGCTATTTCTGGGGAAAACAAACAAACAAACAAACAAAAAGCTAATAAAAGTGAATTTTGGCAGGGTGCTTGTTAAAATAGCCCGTTAGCTGTGTGTGTTTGACATTACAAGTCCGAAAACACTAGACTCAGGTTCTCTTGAGGCCGTAACCATGTCAGGAACACCATAAAACTGGTCGTTTAACCTTATTATAGACTTACATATTACAATTTACAATTTACAAAAAACTTTAGTGTTTGGTTTAAAACTTCGGTTAAAATAAAACTTTTGTCGTGTGAAAGAATCAAAACAGATTATGCTGCGAAAATCACATACAGAAAATTTGACGCCCCCCGAAAGTATTTTTTAACTCGGCTCTCGGCACATTGGTGACAGTTACGCGGGTGATATGTGATCGTTATTCATTCCCGTTGATCCGGAGTGGGGCGTGACATTGAGATGTTCCGTTTACAACCTTAAATTATATCGTGTCATTAACAGAATCCGCTGCCAAGTGCAAATCCCTTGTGGCGCGTCTCGTGAGCAGAGGCGCGCTTGACGCGTTCTAGCCTTCCCTTAAATAGGAGCGCGTGGCGCCGCCTCCTTTCTCATCCACGGAGAGCAGTCGGTGTGTGCAGTTGTAATCCATCCTGAATAATTCACTTGCGTGGTGAAGGCGGACCAATAAGGGCGTGAACGCAAACAAAAGAGGCACGGATAACGGAAAAGACACTAGACGGGAGCACCGCGGAGACGAGGGTCACAACTGCTTAGTTTTTATTACTCTAACAACGTCGGACTCCCTTCAATCATTGACATTCATGAAGATGTGCACCGCGAGACCGACCGAACCGGGACCATTAGAGGAGATGTTGCGGATGATGGTGATGCACGAGACGCTCACGGGCAGCGATGCTCGCCGTTACTGTTCCCCGGTGGCTTGTGTAGAATGAGAGTTTGGGTCAGTGCGCAGAGATGTCGGTGCCTTTGCTGAAGATCGGTGTGGTGCTCAGCACCATGGCAATGATCACCAACTGGATGTCCCAGACACTGCCTTCACTAGTGGGGCTCAACACCACCAAACTGACCGCGGCGCAGGGCGGCTATCCTGACCGGAGTATAGGAGTAAGTCTCGTGTTCCTTCCCCTGAAAATTCGAAACAAAAGTTAAAATATTAAGCTTGGATCAAGTAAAAATATTTTCCATTTGCGCATATAGTAGCGCGTTGCAATTAAGCGTAATATTATAATTTTTAAAGCGCTTTTTTGTATACAGATGTTTATTCTTTTGCATTCTACTCCATTCATTCTTTAAAAATGTCCAATGCAGGATCGTGAGTGTTCTCCGTTTCAAAAAGTGGCGTTCACGGACCTGCTCACCGTGATGTCATGGAATTTCGAACGTTCAGCTATTAATATTACAATTTGTAATGTTTCCGTGTTCCAATTAGCTCTAATAAAACTTTTTTTTATTTTAATAAACCAAAATTGCTGCAATAAGTCAATAGAAATCAGGAGCATTTTTTTTGTGTGTGATTTCACTAGAATGAGACAGTCCACTGAAAAAAATCAAAGAGGTTCTGAAAGCACGAACGTGTTTTGAACACATATGCTTAAAAAAAAAAAGAATGAATAATGGAACAAATAGGCTATCACCAAATACACTGCAGATGTAATGCAATTGTTTTCATTTTCATGAACAATTTTAATATCACTTTGAATATTGGGCCAGATTAAAAATGTAATGTAACAAGAAAAAAGACTTCAAAAGTCTTTTTGTGGAGTTATAATATTCCATTGGGTTGGAGATTGTGGAGATATAGGACTCTCCGGACCTGCATCAGTGAATGCTCATCAATTCTCCATCTGTCCCTCACTGTCACCAACTCCAGACAGACTGTGATTGGATCTGTAGCTCAGCAGCAGTTCAAGAACGACACTCAGCTGAACAGGATAGATGGCCTCTAACAGCTGTCTGTCCAATGTGACTAAAAAACTGTGCACATGATTCAGGCTGATGTAAAGCTACTGTGTTTTGATTGGTGGGTGGGGAAGTGGGTGTGGTCTGATGTGGCACAAGCTGATGGGATTTTGCGCAATCTTGTGTCATGTGTTTGTAATGCCAATAAATCTGGGATTACAAATAAAACTAAGAACTTGAAGAAATGTTGTAATATATCTCGTTCTGTCTCATCTTCTCACAGGTTTTACCCGCCAACCCTGAGGAGTCCTGGCAGGTGTACAGCTCGGCTCAGGACAGCGAGGGCAGGTGTGTGTGTACGGTCGTCGCACCGCAGCAGACTATGTGCTCAAGAGATGCCCGCACCAAACAACTCCGCCAGCTACTGGAGAAGGTGACCTCCCGACCCACAATGCTCTATTGATTTGCCCTTGGGAATCACATTACTTACGTAAAGTTGCCAAAGACACTGAATATATGACAACCAGTCTGGAGATTTCCTCCAAAGATCAAAGTGACCTAGAGGCATGCGCCTAACAACACAGGCATCAATATCATTCGTATCCAAATACTCAGAGTTAATAAGTTTCTCTGGAACAAGGCTGGCACACAGGCAAACAGACTTTCTTCAGAAAGAAGACGATGCAACTCCTCGGACACATCAATCATTAGCAGATGTGGAATAGCTGCAGAATTCACTAGTTTGCTGAAAGTCACTAGATTTGTTATATATTGATGTTCAGAGTCGATATATTTAGATGTTTCTTATCGTATATTAGATTTTTTTTTATTATTGTAATGAAAGAAATTTGTTAGGAAAAAGCAAGAATATTGCATTTTTGTTCAAGAGAACAAATATATATATATATATATATATATATATATATATATATATATATATATATATATATATATATATATATACTTTTAATTAGACATTAATATTTAATTTCTATATGTAATATTATATAAGTATAATATAGTGTGTGTATAAAAGATAATAAGAATATATATATATATATATATATATATATATATATATATATATATATATATATATATATATATATATATATATATATGCCTAATCACACAATGTGAGTTTTCCAATTTATAAATAATAATAATAATAATAGGTATTATATGAAATGTGTTTATAAACAAAACATATTAAATATTTAGTACCTGTGTGTTTTTAGGTGCAAAATATGACACAATCAATCCAAGTATTGGACCAGAGGACTCAGAGGGACCTGCAGTACGTGGTGAAGATGGAAGATCAACTTCGTGGCCTGGAGACTAAATTCAGACAGGTGGAGGAGAACCACAAACAAAACATCGCCAAGCAGTACAAGGTAAACACACAATTAAATGCAAGCAGTGCACATATTTTACATATATGCACACATCGCTCCACACTATCACACATGAACAAACTGCAGATCGCATGCACACCTATAAATGCTTGTGTGATTTTTCTGAAATGTGCAGACATGTCTGATTTGATCCAAACAATTAATGAACTTTTGGTCAAATTAAATATTTGCATTGTTGTTCAAAAAATTAAACATTTGTTTTTACTGAATTAAATATGATTCTATTATTATAATAAGATATAGTAAAAAAGCAAAAAAAATAAATGATCTGCACATTTCAGTTTTTCTATAATATAACAGTCCAAAACATCCCATGAACCACACACCTGACACATGCATGAAATATAATTTTTGTTTGCACTTTGTAACACCAGTCTGAGTACATGTGCGAGTACATGAGTGTGTGTGTGACTGTGAGAGCACGTGAATGTGTTAGCTAGGTTAGCGAGTTAGCTCCCTGTGCTGAGTGTGTTGTTTCTTGCTTGCAGGGCTAACTATAAAGACATGATAGGAGAGCCAGAGGCCAGAAGAGGCAGGTCTAACCCACGATTGGCTGAAGTGGGCCTCAATCATGCTGTTTATGTCACGATTCTCATATTCTATTCGACATTAGCTGTAAGAAACACTCCTCCCCCCTCCCTTATCCAACCACCAATCAGATCTCCTCCTGCATGCTACTCTAAAGAACTGTTACATTTTATTTATATGATCTACATTATTTAGTTTCATTGCTATATTGCTATTATTACTTCTACTACTTCCATTATTATTCTCATCTTTGCTAGTATTGCTTAAGTTTTCATTATTATTATTATTATTATTATTATTATCTCTTATTATTTGTCACTATGAGTCTTTGGTTTTTGAAATAATATGCGTTTTTTTTGGAAGTAAAGAATTTAATCTTAACATCACATTGTTGTATGTGAGTTGTAATTTCAGCATGTGTCCCTTTCTGCTGTTGCATTCTAAACGACAACTAATAAAGTCTTTTCCCAATTGTTTACCGTGTTCAGAGCGCTTGATTTCGTCGATAAATGTTTGTAAATATATTATTTTTATACGGATATGAGTAGTTTTACTGCAGCTTGGCCTCTGGTCTCTCACTGGCTCTACAAGCACACACACACACACACACACACACACACACACGCACATGCACACACAAAGACTCGTTTTTAATGTTGTTGTTTTTTGAAGCACTTCAGCAAAGAATCCTCTTTTTAAAAAATATCTCAGGGTTCTTGAGGTGCTGCATTAAATGTAAGATTCTATTACAACAGAAGTTCTTAAATATTAGCATCCATAGTTGTTAAAGTGCATCAGTACATACACTTAATGGCCCAAATTATGTGGACACCTTTTAGTTAAAGGATTTTCATCTACAATGTCACTTGATGTATAAAATCAAGACTACAACCAATATAGTCTCCTTACCTTTTGAAAAAGAAGTTCACTTTTGGCTTACCTTTATAAAGGGCATGTAGAAAATATATCTAATGATTAAAGCACAAGATTATTAAAACATAATGACTTGAAATGTTCTTTAGAGTAGAACTTTTTATTTGACATTATAAGTGTACTTACATGTTAAGAAAATCACCTGAAACAATTATCTGCAAGTACAGTTTTTTTTTTAAATATATACTTTTAAGATTTGAAATAAACTATAAGTGCACATTCAACACAACTAATAAAATTAATTTAATTCAACACAAAAAGCACACTTCTTTTTCACAAGAGCAAACGAGCGTGACCTTATTTATAATATATATAATATAATATTATTTAATGAGCCTTCTGGTGGGGACAAGACCTGAACTCTTACAAAAGACCTTTGTGACCATTTTCAGTCACCCAACATCAATACCTGACCTCACTGATGCTCAGAAACAAATCGCTGCATCCATGTTTCTGCATCTAGAAAAACCTTCCCAGAGGAGTAGAAACTGTTACAGGAGCAAAAGAAAGACTAGACGCCCATTCACACCAAAACTGATTACTAGCATCCACACCAACGCATGATAACAAGTTTTGTCATCTGCCACTTTAAATGCTTTAGTCAGGTGAATTCTGATTGGTTGTCAATGTTTTTTATCATTTGTCAGCTAGAAAAAAAATTCTGAAAGCGATTCAAATTACATAGTATCTTTGTGCCCTTATTATTATCAATGTGGTGTTGCCTCTGCCATTCCTTTAAAACTAGAACGATATCTTTATCATTATAGTGTTATCCATGGTGTGCACGGGTCTTAACTCATTGTAAATAGTTTTAAAATGAAAGGACATTGGTGTGGTGTTTAGATGTCCACATACTTTGAGGCAGATACGGTTTTCTTTAAGAACTCCAATGGTGTTAAAACCCATTGAAACGTTTATTAAGAGTGTCGAGATGAACAAATGCACATATTAATGTACACACAACAGTATTCAACACCTAGATTGTTCAACTCAGCGTAGACAGCAAGGGTTCAGACAGGTTTCAGAGCATACAGTATAAGCAAGACTTCCCAATGCTCCCACTTTACGTATTTGCAGGCCATAAAGGCAAAAATGGCGGAGCTGCGTCCACTGATCCCCGTACTGGAGGAATACAAAGCGGACGCGCGGCTGGTTCAGCAGTTTAAGGAGGAGGTGCAGAACTTGACGTCCAGCCTCAGTCTCCTCCAGCAGGAGATGGGAGCCTACGACTACGATGACCTGCACTCCCGTGTGGTTAATCTAGAGGAGCGGCTACGTGCGTGCATGCAGAAGCTTGGTAAGAAACACACAGTCAACAAATACTTATCCTTCTTTTACCAAAAACATGATCATGGATCAGCATTGTTTACTGCATGGTCCTGGAATTCCAGGTACAGTGCAAAATAATGTGTTGATCACCATAAAAAAGTATGATTAATGGAGCCAATCTGCAACTGTTAAAATACTGTTTCAATATCACAGCCACAAGATGTAAACTATTTGTGTATACATTAGGTATTATTTTTTTTTACAACTTGCTTGCATTACAACAAATACAACCATAAATATTACAATGTAAAATGCTATTTTTGACTATCTGCACACAGAGTAAAAGTAAGAATTAATGAATAATAATGAAAGAACGAAAAAAAAAAACATGAATAGAAATAACAAATTAACATCAGAAATAGAATTTCTAACACAATGTAAAAAAGCTGCCTAAAAAGATAACTCAAACAGCATCTTAACAGAAGTATTTTTGGAAAGACTTTTGGAACCTTTATTTTTAGGAGCAAACTGAAGAACTATTTAAAAAGATTGGGTACTAATTAAGACACTTATAGTGATATAGAAATTAAGTCTCTCTGATTCACTCTAATCTGATTCCTCAAACACTTTGTCTGCCATTTCCCAATGATGAAGAACAATCTCAAACGAGATCTTTTTAAACTGTTTGTTCTTCTTGTTGAAACTTTTGCTTACGTCTCCTGCTTCTCAGACGTTTCTCCTGAGGAAAGGTCATGTGTCTCCTCGAGGGCTTTCAGAGATCTCAGGATCTCAAACCCTGTTGGATTTGACCAAAAGTCTGTAATCAAAAGTATCAGATTTCAGTATTTCTCATCCATTTCTACAAAGTTCAAATGTTCTGAGCTGCTCTCCACATTCATTTTACAGCTCTGTAATCTTAATGTCAACTATTCTCTCATTTGGGTCTGTTTTAGTTTAGCACAAACATCTGAGATGTAGCTGATACTTCAATGAAGCACAACTGAGATTTATAGTCTCTTGAGCTATAAATGAGTAAAATTATGCATTCATTATCACAGCTTCAATTTCCCAGCATCCACACAGTTTCTGGAAGAGAAATCTGGGCCAGTTTTACTGTACGATCAATATGGCTTTAAGACAACTGACTGATCTCTCCATGTGTGTCGCTTCTGATGAATATGAAACACTTACAGGAAAACTACATGAATTTCACATATTCCCATCCACATGTGACATGAATGAATTTGTTTTGTTGAGGACAGATGTATTACTGTTACTGTTCTAAGCAATCAGATTTATAGCAATTTCTTTCAGAAATGTAAAAATAAAAATAAAAATAGAATTCCTCAAATGCCATTTTGATGTGATCACATGATTAAACAAGAACACAAGAATTTAGAAGGATAGTTCACGCAGAAATTAACTTTTTGTCATCATTTACTTACCCTCATGTCCTTCCAAACCTGTAAGAGTTGATTTCTTATGTTGAACATGAAATAAGATATTTTGAATATTGCTGGTAATCAAACAGTCGGTGGTTCCCATTGACTTCCATAGTATTTTTTTCCCCCCTATGGAAGTCAATGGGAACCACCGACTGTTTGCTTACCAGCACTCTTCAAAATATCTTATTTCATGTTCAACATAAGAAAGCAACTAAAACATTTTGATCAATGATGACTAGAATTTTCATTTTTGGGTGAAATATCCCTTTAACGTTCTTAGATGACCTCAAACATGAAATTAGTTTTTCCTGTACAATGAAAAAATACTGGGGTAAAAAACAATTTTCACTCAAAAAATGCTACTAAATCTCACAAATGAAAAAATAATTGGCTCATAACACTTTGAATTGAACATGACATTGAGAAGTAGAAACATCGTATTCTCTTGTGAAACATATTCTAATAATATTTATTCACTACTTTGATTTTTTTTTTTTTTTTTTTTTTACAGCGTATATATTGACAATACTGAATCAGTAATCATGTACAATGTGTGAGAGGGTTGTGCATTTATTTTTCTGCAGATGTGTGTCTGCAATATTAGAGAATCAGGGCTTTAGTCTAAAGATAGTAGCGTAATAATTTAGTCCTGTATCTCCCTCCAGATAACAGATTACAGCTCAGTGTGTTAATCTCAAGAGTGTGTGTGTTGAATGGCCGAGGCTGAGCAGGAAAAACACACAAACACACACACACCACGGTTATTACTCACTATCACCACAGGATGTCAAAAAACATAATTTTTTATATTTATCTTACAATTTATCTGTATATTATATTCTCTCTCCGTCACACACATGAAAGCCTTCATCTGTATTCCCATATTATCAATGAAGACGTTTTCTCTCTCTCTTGGCTATGAAAGCTCATAATGAAACTGAGTTTGACACAGTTAAAGTCATTTAATCATAACCTTCACTCCAAGATATAAGATTACCAGAGTAATTATGACTGAATCAGACTCATCATAACATTACAGCATTAAATCTCATTAAACTCATTAAACTTGTGTGATAATAAGCTTCTCGTTAGAAAGTGTTTGTGTGTGTTTATGTGCGCAATTATATATGTGTGTTGTGTTTTCTACAGCGTGTGGTAAGCTGACTGGCATTAGTGATGCAATCACTATTAAAATATCCGGATCTCGGTTCGGATCCTGGATGACAGACCCTCTCGCTCCTGAAGGAGACACAAGGGTGAGTGTAAATGCACAAACATACATATTTCCCAATTTTAGACATATATAAATGCAATCAGACATGCGATATCATTCAAAAGATGGGGTTAGTAAGATGTAATGTTTTTGAAAGAAGTCTCTTTTGCTTACAAAAGGTGCATTTATTTGAACAAAAATAATAGTAATATTTTTAAAAATATTATTACAATTTAAAATAACTTTTTTAATTCAAATAAAATTGTAAAATGCAATTTATTCCTGTGATGCAAAGCTGAATTTTCAGCATCATTACTCCAGTCGTCAGTGTCACATGATACTTCAGAAATCAATCTAACTTATTGATTTGCTGCTCAAGAATCATTTCTTATAAATGTTGAAAACAGCTGTGCTGCTTCATATTTTTGTGGAAAGCTTTTTTCCTTCTTTCTTTGATTAATAGAAAGCTCAAAAGAACAGCATCTTTTGTAACGTTATAAATGTCTTGGCTGTCACTTTTGATTAATTTAATGTGTCCTTGCATTTATTAGTATTTGTGTATAATGGTAACTTCCTTCTGGAAGACAAACAGGATTCATTTCTGAGATTCATTAACATGCAGATAGTGGAGGATATCTGGTTATTTTATGCCGGGAATAAAAACCCACAAGCACATAGCTGCCGGCAACCACTTTATAACCACATTGCTTTATAACCATAAAGAAAAAACAAACCTCAAATGCAAATAGACATGCTTAAGGAAAAGCCACGTCGTATATTGAAATACAGTATACACAGAGAAGAGTTAAAATGCACAATGAAGTTCTTTGCCCTAAAGGGACAAAGTCGTGGCCTAGTGGTGCTGCCCACTGCTCCGGGTGTGTGTTCACAGTGTGTGTGTTCACTGCTGTGTGTGTGTGTGTGTGTGTGTGTGTTCACTGCTGTGTGTGTGCACTCTGGATGGGTTAAATGCAGAGCATGAATTCTGAGTATGGGTCACAATACTTGGCTGTATGTCACGTCACTAATGCCATTTCAGCTAAAATCACATGTCACTGTGCAGTAGATTGGTTTATTCAGATGACTTGTCTTACTATACAGGTGTAAAAAAAAAAAAAAAAACATGATTCTTAGAGAGTTATGACTTTAAAAAGAGCCTTTACAGTTGCCAAAAAAATAACTGGTTTTTGTTACTAAATTGAATAATCAAGCCCAGCTGCCCAGGTGACAAAAAGTAACGCAAAAGTAACATAATGCATAACTTTTCTATCACAATTTGATACTTTTTGGTTAGATGCAATATTGTAATGTATTACTTTTAAAAGTTACTTTTCTCAATACAGTTTGTGAATCACTTGGAATGAAATAATAAAAATAAAGAAATCTACTTGTAATAATGATTTGTTTGCAAGCTTACTTTTACACTGTTTGTCCTTCAAACAACATTTATAAACAGTTTATAAATCACTTGGAAAAAACAAACCAGTTCAAAACAAATATTTGTTTGTGAGTTGAACATCCGTGGAGTTGAAGCCAGGTCACTAACTCTCACAGTGCCACGAGGGGAAAATAAGCGAGGCCAAATAATTTTCCACTCGTCCAGATGTGAAGTGCTCCAGTGGGGCTCGTAATGGAGGCCGCCGAGGGGCTTGTGATAACGGCTGGAGGTTAAGACTGTGGAGGATGAATGAGGGCAGCTGGAAATAAGTGTGAAATGTTCCTGATGGCCTGTTTGTATAAGCCGATTCTTAGCCTAATCATCTCTCAGACATCTGTGAAAGTGTGAAAAAGGTTTTTGGTGATGTTGGATGGCAAAGCAGAAGTGTGCTATAACCTTTGACCTATTTATCTGTCAGATTGCACAACATTGTGGTTAAAGATCTGGGCCGGTTACCAAACGTTATAGTATTGAACCCGCATGGGGTGATCTATGAGCCATCAGCATTGCACCGTGGCCAGGTTCTTAACCTCAGGTTGCAAGCGACTGTTGTGGCTAAATGACAAATTGGTATTTAGCAGTTGGCATCCCAGAGCTGCATTTGTGAGAAGTTTCCCAGCATGCAGGTTTCCAGTTCTCATTGATGAGAACAAAACTTAAAGTGAATTGAACTGAATAATGACACTATGAACTGAACGGAATCAACATTGAACTGATTTGATCTGAATAACGACACTTAAACTTTATAGCAGAATTTGAACTGGTCTCATATTTGATAAAGTTTGCATCATCTGTTATTTTCCTGTGTATTACTGTAAAGATGCTATTATCACAAAATACCAACACCTGTTCAGTGTTCACTAACTATTAACTGTAGTTCACATGTAATGGGCTAGATCTTCATGCACCAATTTTTCAACCCAAAATATTTCTATATAGCTATTATTGAATTTTGTCACATTTTTTGCATTAAAAACAAAACACTGAAAAGTAAAATAAACAAGATATGCAAGTGAATAATAGAAGTGAATTTTGGTATCAAAACATTGTAATGTACCATATGAAATTATATTCATTTTAAGATTTGCTATAATTGCATTCAACAATTTATAACAGTATATAATAAATATATATTATATAAAACACACACACACAAACAAACACACACACACACACACACAGAATTTTCTATTTAAAAAATAAAGAAATTAAAATACAATTATATTTGGCTACATCAACAATGTAGTTTAGCTTTTGTATCTTACTGCCAATAATCTTACAATAATAATAAAAAAGAAATGTTCACCGACCACCAATTTTGCAGTGTACAGCAGACCAGAAAATATAAAAGAACCACAAATACTCCAATACAAAACAAAAAATAAAATAAAAAATATTAGAGCCCACTGTACTCATATTAGATCTTTGATTTAGAAACAACACACTTTCACAACAAAATACACAATTACAAACACATTAAAGTGATGCCTTGCACAAGATAGTCCATCCAGGCTTCATAAACGCAGTAGAGCAATTTTAAATCATAGAACATATAACCTTCATTCACACCCACAGACCTGGTTTTAGCACTTCCCCCTTCCCCTCTTTCTGTTTTTGTCACACTTTGGGTTGGAGGCTCTTGTTCTCAAAGATTGATGAGACTTTAGGCTGTATGTGTGAGACAGGCAGAGCGTGGAGAGAGAGAGAGAGAGAGAGAGGGAGAGGTGTGTGTATGTGTGGGAGTGAACAATAAGCAATATCTCAGAGTGGTTTTTGGCTCTTCAAAGATAAAAAGCTTTGGCAGAGTAGTGTGTTGCTGTCAGAAATATCAAGCAGAGATGGAGCAGCATTCATGCTCTGCGTGAGCATTAAGTTAAAGCAAGAACAAACGCCCTGTTACTGACCAGAATGTGGTCAAATATTAATGCCATGTTCTATATTCTGATCAGATTCCAATTTGATTTCCAACTTCTGACCATAAAGATTCTCAGAAGCTGATGCATACAGAAATAAAATAGCAATGTTACCAGATTTATAGATCAACAAAAAAAAGAGTCCTGGCATCCAAATTCCAAAGGACAAGCTAATATTTACACTGCATGTATATGATTATCAGAGAGGATTATTTACTGTGCTTTACACACTCACATGCCTATGCAAAGCAGGTTTTATTATAGTGTAATGATAAAAAAACAAATTAACGACTTTTGAACTGTAGTATATATGGGCTCTATTTTTTCTCTTTGCAAGCTATACAACACAAACCCAAAGTTTTACATGGAAAGGTGACCAGATCCTGGCCCGAGAAACATCTGTTGGGAAAAGAAAGGCTTATCGTGTTATTTTGGTGTTAGCCAAAGGATGAGTGCCCTCAGTTGATTCTTGGCACTTCCTTCTACTTTTGGGGATTTTATGTCCCCACCTCTGTCCAGGACTCACTCACTGAGAGTATTACCACACGGTCATGTGTAAAGATGCTTTGGAACAGGTTATAATGTGAAAAATGCTTTTAAAACAGTGAAATCTAATCAAATGTTAGTGGTGCAGCTGTGCAGTAAACAACTGTGGATTTCAAAAGAGGTAAATGTTGTGCAGTATGTTCAAACATGCAGAAGAGAGAGTGAGTGTGTATGTTAATATATACAGTAGATGTTGTTTACCGCCTCGTGCCTCATAGAGAGCACACAGACGTCCCGCTGGGCTGCAAGGATCTGGAATATTCCATAAGCATGACTGCTCTATCTTTCCATTCGCTCACCGAGAGACAGAAGCCCCAGCCATGCTGGGAATTCTCCACAGAGAGTCGCTTTTATCCGGAATTATCTGGAATTATCCCCATAGGGTTCGTAATGCCTGGCACACAGCAACTTCCTGGCTGTCAGTTTTCACCGCCTGCGTTCTGCCACAGCTAGGGAAGGATGGACACCTTCAGTCTGAAATTTAATTAAGACCTCGCTGAACATGTCCTTCTGTGCTGGCAAATTAATGCTAGAACCAAAAAATCTAATGCAAGCACAAGCAAAATAAAGAAGAACTTGACCCACTTCGATTAATCGTTGAAAAGATTAGTATAAGCTTCAGTACTTCTTTCTATCCATCTATCCATCCATCCATCCATCAATCCATTCACGCACCTATCTATCCATCAATTAACTACCTACTTATAAACCTACAAAATGTTCAAAGAAGGCTTTGTCAAGCCAACATTCAAAGTTCAAAGTTTATCTTGATAAACATTAAAATCTGAATTTAATTCAAGTTCCTGTTTGCTACCTCATATTTAATTCAAATTCAATGCAAAATGGAGCACAACTCTGATGAACATCTTGAAAAGGTTAGATTCAGTATCCCTTCTGACAAACATCTGCTGCATGTCGTGTGAAAATCCGGCAGGGAATGTTTCAGCAGGCATACTGTAGTTAAACAAATCCAAAGACTAATGCATTAATGCACATCTGGTCAACATACTTGTGCTACAGGGGGTGTCTTATTAACTCAGTTCCTTGTATTGTTAGTTGTTAATATTGATCACTTACTCTCTCGCTTCTGTCCAGGTGTGGTACATGGATGGCTACCATAACAACCGCTTCGTGCGCGAGTACAAGTCTATGGCGGACTTTATGACGTCGGATAACTTCACATCTCACCGGCTGCCGCACCCTTGGTCCGGGACGGGTCAGGTGGTGTACAATGGCTCCATTTATTTCAACAAGTTCCAGAGCAACATGATCATCAAGTTTGACTTCAAGACGTCCGCCATAAGTAAATCTCAGCGTCTGGACAATGCGGGCTTCAGCAACACCTACCACTACGCCTGGGGCGGACACTCCGACATCGACCTCATGGTGGACGAGGGCGGGCTCTGGGCCGTCTACGCCACCAATCAGAACGCGGGGAACATCGTCATCAGCAAGCTCCACCCTCTCACCCTACATATAATGCAGTCCTGGACGACCAATCACCCGAGACGCAGTGCCGGGGAGTCGTTTATGATTTGCGGGACGCTCTACGTGACCAACGGCTACTCGGGAGGGACGAAAGTCTACTACGCCTACCACACCAACTCCTCGACATACGAGTACATCGATATCGTTCTGCAGAACAAGTACTCGCACATCTCTATGCTGGACTATAACCCACGAGATCGCGCACTGTACGCTTGGAATAATGGACATCAAGTCCTGTACAACGTTACGCTTTTCCACGTCATCCGCTCGGAGCAACTGTAACCTTGGAGGATTTGGTTGGGAGTATCTGAAGACAATCTTTAGGAATGTTCTTAAACCTATTGTTACAAAAAGGCTATGCTGAATGAAAACTAAACCTGAACAACAGACATCTGAATGGAACATAGGACACAAGATCATAAACAGATGCCAAAAAAATAAATAAATAAATAAACAAAGCCACGCCTTTTCTGTTTTTTACAAAAAAGGACTTTACTTTATAGGACACAGTCTGATCAGATGTTTTCCAGTAGCTCTAAAAAGACATTTGTCCATGCTTTACTGCACACTGACATGAAGGGAACTTTGGTATTAGTTACAGACTAGTAGTCCACACACAACCTCATAAACTGAGCATGTGCAGGAAAACCGATGGTGCTTCACTTGGCATACTAACATGGACGTCTTACCAGTTTATGCACTCTCCTATGTCCAAACTGCGTGCGTTGCAGAGCTCATTTCTATAGGTAATATGAAAAAATATGATTGGCTGAAGGCGCTGACTGTTGAAAGCTTGTAAGGTTTTACTTGAACATCTGTAGTTGGACCATATCATGGTATTTTATAATGACCTACATGTATGTAGCACCTGAGAACAGACCAAAGCGTGCTATTAAAGTCAACATGAAATCACACATTCCTTGTCTTGATATGCACAATTACTGTTACTTGCTCCAACTCTAAAACGACCTTATATTTCGGAATGACATCATCAGAACTCTCAGTTTCGAACACATCCATAATTCTGGTCATATTTAACAGTGCAATCAATTCCCGATGCATAAAATCAAGTCTCGTCCCATGTTTTTCTTGTCGAAGATCCTGTTAACACAGAAACACATCATTTCATGTTGACTTTTGATCTTCTCTGGTGAGATTATCACCCTTCAGGCTACCGATACTCACTTTGTTATGCTTGTAAATGGATGTCAACTGCATCTGCATCATGATTGCTATGTACGATACACCAACTCCACATAACAAATGTGCCGGTTTTACTAGCAGATGGTTCAGGTGCAATCTTACTCCAATTTAGTCTCTGTGCTGGTGATTTCTTGTAAAATGATTTCTTTAGTTTTGCATGAGCAGGTGTGCTCAAAGGAATGTTTACCTGTGATGTACATGACAGATTTGGGATTAGGGATGGAGGGATGGAGGGAGGGAGGGAGGGAGGGAAGTTGGGGATGGTTATAGTCTCTAACAACCTGGGAATTAAAAAAAAGAGATGCTTGTTTATATCTGGTTTGTTTCGAGTGGCTTGTTTCTTAACGCCCATCGTTGATTTTTGTAGATTCACCATTTGATGTTTTTTGTAATTTACAGTAATACCGTCTGCTTGAGCAATGCTTCAGTGTTTTTGTTTTAGTTTGTTGGCATTAGAAAGTCTCATTTCTGTCATGAAAACTAAAAAAAAGATCCATATCAGAATGTAAAATGACCCTAAGTCACTTTGGAGAATATCTAAAATATGAATATTAAACTATAACTTCCTCGAGCAGTCTAATATATAATGTAATCATTTTAACAAGGCTCATACTGTCTTATGAAGATAATTAGCCGAAGCTGATTCCAGCTTTCATTCTTTCTGCGCTTTGCTGGATGTGTGTTGTACCCGCAATACGATGATTCTTATCAATAAAAGAGGATTTATATCCTGATGTCATCATTTGGTATTGATCTCTGAGTGTGTTTCATCATGGGGTCAAGGTTTCATCCTGGACCAACCTTGCTGAAAGAAACTAGCACAAAAATGAGCAATGGGATGCTGGTTTGTGCTCATCAAGATGTTTCACTACCTTAACTTCTACCTTGACAAGTAATATAATGTTGGTTGACAAACTTCATCAGCTAAATTTTGCTGTTACACGTGGAGGACAGGGTGAAATAAATTTCACGAACACATTCCTGCATTAAACTGCTAAAAAGTTCTTATCATGGTATCCTGTTATGTAACAAGACTGATCAAAGGTTATTGCTTTCTGTTTCCTATTTTAAGCTTTTGTCTGAAAAATATTCAGATTATTACTGTTATTACACAGAACTAAGAACAGTCGAAGGCCAGCAGGCACATAATATTTTCACAACACTGCATTTTGGATTACATTTTTACAACTTTATAAAAACGTTCTAGCAACCACCAGTTACACAACATGACTCATAAAAAATTATGGCTTTCTATATAATTATTTTCAAGCACATGTCTGACAAATTTGAATGTCTATGTGGTAAAACATACAAGATTGGACATGGTTATGAGGTTCCTAAAACATTGTGAAAATCCATACTACACTAACAAACACCTGACATCTGATAACTGTGTAGGATACCAAAAATCATTAAAACAACCTGTTCACAACAACAACACGCTGCACTTGCTATGATCCCACATGGGGCACAATGTAGCAGCGGCTAGCTCAACTAAAACACTGCTGAGCAGTGCAAGATTTTGTCTTTTCTGTTGAGTGCTCCAATTATGTTACAATGATATACTATACAGACACTTTCTCACCCAAATGTAAGTGGTAACCAACACAAATCACATACTGCCATCTACCAGGAGTGGAATGGAAGGAGCAGAAACTAACTCTAAAGAAACAGTAATGATTTTAGAAAGGGTATTTAATTAATATTGATTTACACTTGTTTATTCCAAAAACAAATCCATTCCATCCCAAATGTAGATGCTAACATACAAAATGTTAAGACAGTGAACTGTGGAAATACATTATTTATCAATGTCAGATTAAAATACAATTTTAGAACAATGTTAATTATGTGTCAATCTTTCATATAATTCTTATTGGATAAAATCAAATCCTGCCATAGTTTTTTTTTACTGTTTAACTAGGAAATGCTTCATCCCTGGAGCCAAATAAATAGCAGAAGTAGCTTTAAAAAAAAAAAAAAAAAAAAAAAAAACATTTCATCAAAATTCCAGAGGAACGTTTCACCTTCTAAGTTAATATTGGAACTGAAATGGACAGTAATGCAGTGAGCAGATCCAGCTGCACATGAATATAAGACACCTGAGGCAATGACTCCTCGTGTCCTGATCAATATATGACAGGACTTGGGCAAAACAGCATTAGACGTTCAGAATGACAAACTATAATCTCTCTGGAAATGGCCCTGAAAAGTCAAACGCTTCCTTCTGAATCTCTCTCTTCCTTTCTTTTAAGAACTCTTTCCATCTCCATTTAAAGAGCGTTCTCATCTCTCTCATGTGGGTTTTAACAGTCTCTCTCGGTAAAGCATAACAATAAATCTTCAATCTGCTAATTCCTCCCTTCCCCCTTCTCTCATCCTTCCTGTTTCTTCTGCCCCCTGTAAGTTTTCTCTCTTGCTCTCTCGCTCTCTCTCTCTCGGAGTTAGCTGCTCACTGTAAAAAATAAATAAATAAATAAATTATAGTAAAAAAACGCCAGGTGTGGTTGCCGGTATTTTACCATAAAAAATACAGTAGCAAATAGTTTTAACTTAAACTTTACAGTACAATAACTAATGTTAATATACCAGCCTATTGCAGTACTGAAATCTGTTTTGCACCTTTGTAATACACTGATAACCAGCAAATTCAGGTGGTGATGAGAAAGTCACATGATGAACCAAAGCCCATCTCGAGCAGCTTTTAGACAATAAGGTATATAGAAGGTGCACAGTGTCATTCACACAAGCACTAAACACCATCATGGTAACACACATGAAACTGAAATAATGCAATAAACATTAATTTAACAACATTAGGTGTAACACACATCCCTAATATGAAACTGATAAGAAAATAAATCAAATTTGAAATGTAATGCAGTGAATTCTGTGAATGTCAATTTATGGTTATTCACCATATATATAGTAGGGGAATTTACCATTAACCATTTAACAGGTTTTTATTGTAGCATTTTTACAGTATTTTACTGTTAACAGTTTTTTACAGTGTGTCCACCCTGTGATCCTCTCCTCTCCCCCCTTCCCTTTTTCTCTCATTTGATGTTTCAATCGATGAATAAATGATTGTTTCTATTCTGAGCTGCTCGGTCTGGGAGAAACGGAGAGATTGAACAAAATACAGGGTGAAATAACAGACTCTCGCAGTGTGAAACAATGCACCGCCGTTTGGACTGAATCAATCTACATCCTAAACAGGGCTGAGATTCTTCTCTCCAGCTCAGCTCTTCATCAGTCACTCTTTCTCTCACCGCCAGTCAGTTACGCCATGGATGTTTCACTTGTGGCCCATGGGCCAAATACGCCCCGTCAATTATTTTTATTCAGCCTGATGACACACTAAAGCACTCTGTGTGCAAAACTCAACAGGCGTCAATTATACCAGAGTGCTGCACATATATGTATATTTAAAATCTGGCTCTATAAATGAAGTCGTACAGCCCTGACATGGACTGAATCCCAATCTGCATACTAGCCCCCTTAGTATATGATCATTATATGTCCCAAATCATATGACTTTGAAAACAGGAAGGAAAATGTGTGGTACAAAAATGTGAACATTTCTTAATTTTCTGCTAGGAAATTTCATCATTAATTACAAAGCAACAGCAAGTAAAACATTGAATTATACATTACAATTTTAAGTAGAAGGACTGGAATCAAATTTAAAATAATGTAATATCACAATATCATAATTATTTTCAGGAAATTAACCAAAATAATCTAGAAGAAATAATGTCCTTTAAAAAAAAAATTGTTTCAGGGAATTAAATAATTTAATTATTTTCTCTTTTGATGAGCAAAAAAAAAAAAAAAAAAAAAGTATTTTATAAAAAATTATAATAAGCTTAGCGACAATAATATTCAAAATTATGTCAGAGATCTAGGAAGGAGGACCCAATTGCAGTGAGATATAACAAGGTTTTATTGACAAGACAGACTAATACAAGGAGGTAGTGAAGTGCACAAGATACCACAACAGGAACACAATCAACAGGAACAGCTAAGGAAGGTCACTGGGAAGGCTTCAGGAAACAACTGGCAGAATACTTTGGCAACAGAGGGGGCAGCAAGACCAGGCTGATAGAGAAGACCACACAAGGCACCATAGAGCAGAGCTCAGAAACTTTACCACCGACTCTGGAGACAGTCCAGGAGCCAGGCAGGTAGAACCCGGGCAGGACACATGGGGACAGGTCAAGAACTCGAACACAAGACTAGACAGGACAAAGCTCCACAAAAACACAAGTTAAGTCCAAGACAAAGCATATAGGGACTAGACAAGGGCAAAAGGGCACAAGACCAACCAGACAAGGAGACATGAACATATATTCAGCCATATTCAAACAGTAATATCCAAGGCACAGGCAATAGGGTAATCCAATACACAGACAAAGGTCAGGTCAGGCAGCAAACAATCACAAAACAAAGAAACAGTCCAGGGTCAGAAACAAAGCAAGGAAAAAGGAAACAAGGAACAAGGTAACACAGCAGAATACAGGAACAGGCTTAACAATCATCAACTTGGGGTGACAAGTGTCATATTCAGTTACATTCAATTCACATCAAGTTTTGTTTTGTTTTTCATCCGACTGTGTCAGTGCCATCAAATTCATAATTTGCTGTGTATCAGTTGTCTTTTAAAGCCCAACTAAGAAATCCAAAGGCGACAGTAGCAAGGAACCCAAACTCCCATCAGGTGACAGAAATGGAAATAATTTTTATTTGTCTCATTTCGTACTTATAACACAAACACATAAGTTGCCAGATTTTTACAAGTTTAATCTGGGCATCATGATTTTTGCCAGACTGCTGCCTGAGTAACACCTGCTCTCCTCATTATTCAAGAGGCCTCCAGATTGAGTCTCCTCTCCTCACACACCTGTTGAGCGGGAATTTCTGGCTCCAATCAGACAGCAGATGAGACAGAGCTGCTGAAATGAGCTGATGTTTATGCCACATCTGGATAAAAGCCCATGGCCTCAGATGACACTGAACACAACACACACACACACACAAGACTTTTGTGTCCTGATTTATTTTTGGGAGAATAAATAAATAAATAAACCAAAACAGCATATGTGTGTGTGTTGTGTGTGTGTGTGTGTGTGTGTGTGTGTGTGGTTTGTGGGTGTATGCACATTATGTTATATATACAACACATACACTATTGTTCAAAAGTTTGGGGCCAGTCTGGCTTTTTAAAGGAAAATATTACTTTTATCCAGCAAGGATGTATTAATTTGGTCAAAAAAGACAGTAAGGACATTTGTTATGTTACAAAGGGTTTCCATTTTATAGATGGAATTTATATTTAACAATAAAACCCTGAAAATAAAAAGTACTACGGTTTACACCAAAAATATGAAGCAGCATGATGAGAAATTAATTATAAAATCAAAAAAAAAGTAGTTTAATTGTTACAAATGTGATTATATGGAATAACATGTTAATTTTCAATCTTCTTATTGTGGATCTGTATATTCCCCATCTGTCCTTCTGTTTTATTTATTTTTTTCACCAGAGGATTGCTCTGCACCTAAACACACACACACGTCTCTTTCTCTCCCTTTATGTGACAGACGCATCCATCGGTAGCTATGAATAATCAATGAACTCCATCTGTTCATATGAGACCTGAGGAAGAGAATCAACTCTCTCACACCTAATGTTTACATTTCTCTGTACAGATGTGTGCGTGTGTGTGGTGTGTGTGTGTGAGAGAGAGAGAGACTGTAGGCCAT
This sequence comes from Carassius auratus, assembly GCF_003368295.1. Taxonomy (NCBI): domain Eukaryota; kingdom Metazoa; phylum Chordata; class Actinopteri; order Cypriniformes; family Cyprinidae; genus Carassius; species Carassius auratus. The sequence goes on from NW_020528181.1 coordinate 39,451, forward strand.
ATTCTTATCAAAACAACTCTATAAGTCAAAAAGATAAGCTGACAACATTCATTTTGAATATAATCAAATTTCAATCTCTTGCAAATTAGCTAATTAAAGGTGTCGTATGATGTGATTTCAAGTTTTTTTTCCTTTCTCTTTGGAGTCTCAAACTCAAGGATATATTCTTTATAAAAGTTAAGAGTCAACCACACCAACCTAAAATGGCTCGTTCTAACATGTCCCCACATGAGGGAATATTTGCATAATGCAGCCTAAATGTTCATGCAAAGAAAGAAAGTGTAACTTTGTTGTTGCTGCCACCGCGGCAGATACACAATAGCTGGAGCCACTGGTCACAGATGGTTCATTATGATTCCTGTGCATCAGACTCTGACATCATCTGTCCTCATCTTCATGGACCTGCCCGTGAATAACAGATCCACCCGTCCACATCAGAGTTCTGTCCTATAAGAATTTCAGCATTTGCACTGCCAGGCTTAATCCACAAACGTGGATGTTTTTTTTTTATATTTTATTTAATGTCTGATCGTGTTACAATCAGCCCCAGTCTGTCTGCTGAGCATTCTCCACTCTTCACTAATTATTATGGTTAAGCCAACTAACCAAACAATATAACTAGATAACTACACCGCTAACCTAACCAGCTAAGTAAACTAAATAAAAAACAACATCTGACTAACTTTAATAATATATACAACATCTGACTACTAAAAAAAAAAAAAAAACTAAACTAATAAATAAACAACAACTAACTAAATAACTAAACTAAATACCTGACTAAATAAAAACAACCAAGTATATAAATGACAAACCTAATAGACTAACAAACAAACAACTAACTGTTTAAACAAGTAACTGAATACTGTATAATGTAGCTAAAAACATCTAAAATAAATAACTATCTAACTAAATAAGCAACTAAATAAACAAAACAAAC